>NW_015509190.1:16568-17271 GCF_001515645.1 Sinocyclocheilus grahami | reverse complement strand
CTCCAAATTTGTTTCTGATGAAGAAACAAACTCACATACATCTTGAATGGCCTGAGGGTAAGTAAAATTTCAGCAAATTTTAATTTTTTGTGTGAACTATTCCTTTAACTTCTATATCAATAGCATCTGTGTCATATAATGTTGATTACCACGAAAAAAAATCCATTCCCTCAATTTCTTACAGTTGTGGCACTTACAATGGAAATAAATGAGGCCCAATCTGTAGAAGTTTAAAATATTTTCAGTAGAATAGAATCAGAATCAGAATGAGCTTTATTGCCAGGTATGTTTTCACATATGAGGAATTTGTTTTCATGACAGAAGCTTCCGCAGTGCAACAGCAACAGTACAAAAGCACAGATAATAAAAGAAGAATAAAAAAAATAGACCAAGTAAATAAGAAATAAAAATATATTACAATAAGACAGGTATATTACAATAAGACAGTTTTGTATGTAGGTATATTATGTGCAAATTTGAGGTGTAGACTAAGGCCCAATCCCAATTCTATTTTATACCCCTTCCCCTTCCCCTACCCCTCCGCCTACCCCTTCCCCTTGTCCCTTGAAACGGAGTGTCAAGGGGTAGGGGTGAAAATATTCCCCTAAGAATTGGGACACCACTACTATATGTCACACATCATCATACGTCGTCTAGTTCCTACAATACACACACATATACTGGTGTGCTGGTGTGCATTAGA
>NW_015509190.1:2260-2845 GCF_001515645.1 Sinocyclocheilus grahami | reverse complement strand
ATAGGTGATCGCTAGGGAGTTGTGCTGGTTGGTTTGGTAATCTTGTTTGGAGTTTTGGTGATAACTAAGGCATCTTGCTAGTTGCTAGGGCATACTTAAGTAGTTATTACAGAGTTATGGGTAGTTGCTAGAGCATAACTAAGTGGTGGCTTGGGTGTCCTGCTAGTTGCTAGGGTGTCCTACTAGTTGCTAGGGCATAACTAGGAAGTTTCCAGGGAGTTCTGGCTTGTTGCTAGGACATAACTAGGCAGTGACTTAGGTGTGGTGATTGCTAGGGCATCCTGCTAGTTGCGAGGACATAACTTGGTAGTTGCTAGAGAGTTTTGGCTGATGGGCATAACTAGGCAGTGGCTTAGGTGATCTAGTGATTGCTAGGGTATCCTTCTAGTTGCTATGACATAACTAGGTGATTACTATGGAGTTCTGGGTAGTTGGTAACACATGACTAGGTGGTTGTTAGAGTGTTCTAGGTAAATGCTTATTGGCCCAAAGTCAACAGAGCACACCCCCTCAAATTCTGGTCACTAGATATAACCCTGATTAGTAATAATGTGTGGTCATGTTCACCCTTTACACACACAATAT
>NW_015509190.1:0-643 GCF_001515645.1 Sinocyclocheilus grahami | reverse complement strand
CTCTGTTCTCCTTACTAATGATTTTCCCTCTTCAGCAGAAAGTTAACTCAAAGGAAGAGTATGTTTTATTCCTTCTGTGGTGACATTTTTGAGTGAACATCCTTTTATCTTTCAACTGAATGATATATTTGAATAGCAGTCTTCATAAAACCTTTCTGTCTTCGTCGGTCTAGTGTTCCCATACAGGAAAGGACCCCCTCCTCTTCCCCCTCGCATGTCCAAGCCAATGATCTCAGTGACCGCTCAGAGCAGCACTGAATCCACTCAGGACGCTTACTTCCAGAGTACTGGACAGCCCGCTCTGGTCAGGCCCAGACAGCATAGCAATTCAGTGGACCTGACGGAGAGCAGCGGGGGCCGTAGCTCCAGAGGTGGGCACTATCTTGGCGGGGGCACGGCGCGTGTCAGACAGAGCAGCAACTCCGCGGAGAGTCTGAACTGCAGGGCCCTTCACAGCATCGCCTACCCTGGTGGACCTGTTCCAATGAAACCGAAACACAGCAGCTCAGCCGATAACCTGCTGGAGGGGCCCAGGGGATCTAGGGAGCGGGCTGGAGGCAGCCTGGGAAAATCAGCCTCTCTGCCCCAGAACAGTATGTCCCTAGCTAAAGCTCTAACTGGAGGAGAACATGAAGGACGAGGG
>NW_015509189.1:14885-16344 GCF_001515645.1 Sinocyclocheilus grahami | reverse complement strand
CTCCCAACACTGTTCTGTACTAAGTGTGCTGTATTTGTGCCTTAAAGTGTTACTTGGTTTTATATTTTGTGATTTAATGCAATAGCACATACATATTTGTGGCATAAATGGATAGTTGAAAAAAAATTATTATTTACTCAGAATTTTTTCTTCAGAAGAACACAAAAGAAGATAAACTGAAGATAAGCAGGTTTCCACTAATGTCCATTATTCACTGAGAATTTTCTCATAATGCCTTCTATAAGTTCCAAAGAAGAAAGAAAGACAGTCTTATGGGATTGAAATTGCATAAAGGTGAAAAAATGACTATATGCAGTGATGTTGTTCATTTTGTTTGTTTTTGGGAGAATCACCCCTTTCAAGCATCCAAATGCTTTTGGCGGCACTGTAACAAACTTCACTTACCTAAAGGCAATAATTTCAGCTGTAGCTCACATCCAAGCAAGGAACAGGGGAAGCCTCCAGTCATTTTTGCATAACTTACCTGTTAAATCTTCAGACAATAGCAGACAGTTCCACGCTTGACTGCCAGTGCACAGATCTGATTCATCTTCATAATGGAAACCCATGACTGCACAGGCAGCCAATGATTCACCTTCCATATGGCTGTGGATGGTTGAGCAAACCTGTCACTGTTTTAGGATGTGGAGCAACAGCAGCTTGGGAGGAAACATTGACACCAGGATTCTGATAGTTTACCTTTGAACATCTCTGCAGAGACTGAGCAAAAGAGAACTGAATGGAACAGGCTGTTTTTCTGGCCTGTGCCAATAAAATGTCTATAAAATATATAAAAACATCTATTTTACAGGAACACATCTTTAGTCTGTGAATGTACCGCCTAAGCCATATAGAATCCAAGGGCAAATTGAAGATGAATAAATATAAATCAGTCTCATCTTTCTCAATACGGCATATGACCAAACGCAGCAGAAGGAAAATGTTTTCTAACTCTCTCATAATTGGAAACTGCATCTCTGGTTGACTGAAAAATTGAACTCCTCCCAAACCCAGCATCTTGTGTCCTTACATAAGCTCAGAAGAATGAAATGACCCTGCAGAGCCGGGTTTAAGTATTTCTCACTGTGATGAAGCCTGTTTTCATGCATCTAGTTTGAATATACTTCCCCATCTACCAGAAAGCTTTCATTTCAGCATTTATTGCTTATATGAATTGAACCAGAAGTTTAAAATGGTAGAGGGGTATCAGAAAAATAAAGAGATCTAACTTAATATTTAAGGCCAAGGTAGTATATTAGACTTGATCAAATAAAGGTAGATAATAAAAATAGTGAGTCTCCGCTAGAAACAGGTTAAAAGTTTTTTTTTTTCAGATAAATATTTAGGTGGCATTAAACAGATAAATATAAACAATTTCATTACTTGTAATAAAAAAAAAAGTAAAATACCTTTGACATAAAATAACAGAAATAGCACACACACACACACACACACACAC
>NW_015509189.1:11864-14528 GCF_001515645.1 Sinocyclocheilus grahami | reverse complement strand
GATTTGGACAGTTTTAGAACTGACGCTGACAAATAGGTGTTGGATTTTCTGTGTTTTTACACTCTGTGTAGTTTATTTTTCCAAAAGGGTTCATTTTTGTGAAACTAGCAGAAGTGGCTGCTAGAAATTCACAAACAAAAAAAAAATATGGTGAAAATGTTTTTGACATTACAGGAAGCGTTTAGGTGCTTACAATGAACATAACCTGAACTACTAAAATGTGTTTTGTATACTTAAAATATAATAATAACTACCATAATAACACGGGTACAGAACACCAGAATTAATCAAATTTCATCATAAGTTTCCATAAACCTAGCCAAATAACACAGATGACAATAAAAAGTCATAAACATGAATTAAACTAGATAAAATGTAACTGCCCAGAAGTACATAGAGTAATTGTGACAATGGAAGTTGTGTTACACAGGGGACATCTAAAAAGTAATTTTATTAATTTGAAATAAACTCTAAAATTCCAAAGATCATATAATAGTCCTTCCTTCAATTTCCAAAAAAATACATAATTATTTTTTTTCATACACTACTAATAAAAAGATTGAGGTCTGTAAGATTATTGATGATTAATGATTTTGAAAGACTATTCTTATCAATGTTAAACTACTTTGTTTTTTAAAATTCTTTCAGTATAAACTTTGAAGAGCATAATTAATGTTAACATTACAAATATCTTCTTAATATTATAAAATTAAAATTAACAAAGTAATGTGTGCTAAATAAAAGTATCAGTTTCTTAAAAACAAAATGTACTGACCCCACAACTTTTGAATGGAAGTGTATATATGTATATTATGTTAATATTATTAACATTATTACTAATACAGAATGCAAAAAGGCTAAAAAAAATAAGCACAATCGCTTAAAATAATATTATGTGGAGAGATAAAAAAAAAAATTATGTTGGTTGTAATAAGAATATGCAGGAAAGCAGAAAGGATGATAGATGTCCCTGAGCACACACCGTACCCTCCTCACTATTTGGACAGCTAAAAGGTTGAAGAATTGTCATGCTTTTGCTTAACCTGTCTCAGGCAATTCATGTGTGTCTGCTGAAGGGCTGGGCATCCACGTGAAACCCAGACTTTAGGCAGATACATTTAAATGGGGGCATTACTGCCCCTGTGAGAGTGGATGGCCCTGTCAGCCGCACGCCTGCTTGGTTTGCTGGAGCAGGTTTATCTCCCGCTCTCTCTCTCCATCTCTGTCTCTTCTATATTCCACAATAGATGAGGACAGATGAGGTGTAGATGCACAGACGCATAAATGGTTTGTAGAAATTTGATACCCAGCGGCACCGTATTGACTCCACAACTATTGGCCATGTTACTGTTGAGCAAACATATATCGCAAGAAATGTGCATTGGAGTAGTCATTCGGTGTGCAGTGCAGTTTTACACTGGAACAATAGGCCAAGAATTTTAATGGGTATGTGGTAGAGTGTACAGTACAAGAGACTCAAGTTCAAATCCCAAACAAAAACACTTTCTATTTTTTTTTCATTTGGATTTGTGCTACACCAGAGAATTGTGCAACACCAACTCATTTTGAAAGAGAACAATAGATAATGGGAATATAGCTCAGCTCCATTCAGTTTGTTTGCACATTAATCAGACCACAATTCATATTTTTCAGCCATGTGACTGGCGTGGAGGCCAAGAGGGCAAAATATCCACAGATTCGCAGCACCAGCCTGTCAATTTTCCGTCTGTTTCAAACCACGCATATTTAGATCACCTCTCAAAAGGAGAAAAACAAGGAACAAACTGCAAGTTTTGGAATTGATAAATAAAAATGAATAAAATGCAATACATAGTAAATGTATACACATATAAACATATATAAAAATTACTAATATATTCAAATACATTTAAAATAAAATTAAAAACT
This sequence comes from Sinocyclocheilus grahami, assembly GCF_001515645.1. NCBI lineage: Eukaryota > Metazoa > Chordata > Actinopteri > Cypriniformes > Cyprinidae > Sinocyclocheilus > Sinocyclocheilus grahami. The sequence goes on along the minus strand of NW_015509189.1, from coordinate 12,620 downwards.
AATTCAAAATATTAATTAAAACTATAATAGTATCTAAAAGTAACACTGCTTGTGATACATATACAACACATCCACCACAATGTTTTAATGTCACATTATAAAACGCTTAGCTTAATTTACTAAGGCAGTGATATTAACATATTACAATCAATATACACGTTATTGATAATATGTATATACAAGCAAGCAGATGAAGTCTCTAAATTGCACATTAACCTCTTCCTTTATTATGGTTTGCTATAAGAAAACACTTAACATTGTGTAGTAGTAGTATGTTTTATTCATACGATGTATAAGAATTTGGTCTTTCACAGTACATTAGCACTTCTTAAGCAGTACCAAAGTACTGCAATAATAGCAGTGAATGAAGACTTGTTTTTGCATTGCATTACATTATTTTTGCATTACTGTTTCTCATCTGGCCTGGGCTTGATTATTTGTTTTTTACTATAATTATTTTTTTTTGATTGAGTGAGTGAGTGAGTGAGTGAGTGAGTGAGTGAGTGAGTGAGTGAGTGATGATTGGTTGGTTGGTTGGTTGGTTGGTTGATTGATTGATTGCAAATGTAAAAGCACACTTTCACACCAAAAGTGAAATGAAAAAGCCTCAGGCTGAAGGAAATCAGACAAAGCTTTCAGCTGTGCTGTTATTCTAGACTGCATGAAGAACAGGAAGCAAAGAAGGATGTTTGACATTTTCTTCTCAATCACAAAAAAAAATAGAACACAAATATTATGTTTATCTAAAGTCATTTT
>NW_015509189.1:10605-11757 GCF_001515645.1 Sinocyclocheilus grahami | reverse complement strand
AAAAAAAAATAGAACACAAATATTATGTTTATCTAAAGTCATTTTTGCTTATTAATTTGATTGAAGTGGATCATTGAAGGTCACTAGTTACTTGAAAAAAGTAATCTGATTACGTAATTCACATTGCTTGTTATGCAATACCCCCAATACTGGGAAAAACAGATCCTGAAAGACAGACACAATTCACAAAATGTATTTAACCTAGACTTTAAACCCAAGAAACCAAGAACGTTAAGGATACACTATTCTGGTTTGCTGAATTCATAGTTGAAACTGTAGAGCATGGCATTCAGAATGCTAAAGTCATGGATTTGATTCCCAGAAAATGTGTGAACTGATAAAAGGTATATCTTGAAATGCAATTTAAGTTGTTTCAAGCCAAACGCTGTTCATTTAAATAAAAACATTTGGCAAGAACGGAAGATGTAAGGTTGTTAATTTCTGTATTTCTCACCACACTAGAGACCCATTTGCATCATTCCGGTTTCCATTAGGCTTTGGAGTCAATGTTGATGTGCTGCCCAACTTTTTGGCTTGTGGTCATCAAAGGCTCCGGCGTCCCTCTGCTCACTCAGCCTCTCTGATGATCAAGGGCAGTCGCTTGCTTTATATGTTTGTGACTGCTGTAAACACATTTCTCTGCTAAATTAATGCCTTTGGTTTCCTACAAACCCACCAAGGTAAAAGCTCAAAGCATTGTTCATCAGTTCAGCGGTGATCAATGAGACAGCACTCAACCTCACGCAACTTTAAACAGAACAGTGTTTTCCTGTGTTTGATTACTTGTTCAGGTGGGACATCAATCATTCAGATAATTCGGTCGCAGTCTCCTGCTGCACAGGATCCATCCCCATCTCTACATGCTACTGAATGTCAGACAGAGATATTCTGGACTACAAATGAAACATTTGGTTTGCTGTTACTGAAGTGAAAATGTAGGCCTACTAGTTTAAGCATCTACTGGACTGCACATCCATGCATCACCCACAGTTTGTTGAAAAACTGTTTAATGAATAACTGTTGTTCCTATATAATTGACAGCTTTATGTAACTTCTGGAAGATTCTACTTGGAACTAAGTAGTGTTTGAGTAAATCAATGCTTTGTCAAGGTATTTACGTATGTAATATATATTTTAGCATTATATACATAG
>NW_015509189.1:0-2942 GCF_001515645.1 Sinocyclocheilus grahami | reverse complement strand
TTAAAAGCAGCTAGTGTAAAAGTCCATATAATGATGCTCTGTGTGATTTCATCATACACACATGAACTCCCACAGATAAAATGCTAATTTGTCAGAGAAGGATAGAAAAAGAACCATAAAATTAAAATAGGAGAGAAACTGAATGGCTTAACAGTAAATGCATAATTCTTTGAGAAATTACATTTTTGCATAGAAATAAAAGGCTGTATGGGCAGGCTGTACTATGTACTACAGCAAAGGAAATGAAAAGGAGATTCATTTTGTTAAGAGAGGATGAAATATGTGAAGGAATTGTGTAAAGAGAAGTTAGACAAGAACAATCCACACTCTTAAATCTGTAAAAATACAGCCCAATTTACTGTGTTAATATGAAGTAATTTTCCATATTGATATTTTACAGGTGTCTTACCTGTGGTCAGAACAGTGCATTGCATTGTGATGTAAGGTTTAATGAAAAATCAGTAAGCTTAATGGAAAAGTACTGGTCATTTTATGCCATTTATATCCAGCCTAGCTATATCTATCTATCTATATATATTATTATTATTTTTTTAGATTTCTTATACTGTGCAAATTGGCCATTATTATTACAGACATTCTGTGGTAAAATAACATCACTCCATCTATACTCTTAAAAATAAAGGTGCTTCAAAAGGTTCTTCAAGCGATGCCATAGAAGAACCATTTTTGGTTCCACAAAGACCCATTCAGTCAAAGGTTCTTTAAAGAACCATCCCTTTCTTACCTTTTTATAATCTGAAGAACCTTCTTTCGCCACAAAGAACCTTTTGTCAAACAGAAAGGTTCTTCAGATGTTAAAGGTTCTTTATGGAACCATTTAGACAAAAAGGTTCTTCTATGGCATCGTGAAGCACCTTTATTTTTAAGAGTGTACCCACATAAAACCGAATCCTGTCCGTATAAGGCTTTAGTAGTCAAAGCTTTCCTAGCACTACAACTTCTATATAAGGCTTCTCTGATATTCTCCTGAAATTGCCCTGTACAGTTTTGTACATTTTAAACATCAATCTCAAATCACTGTCTGGTACGGTGACTTCTCAAACACACACAATGAAGAAAAATGAACCCAAGCCTGTTCAGTTCACCCTCAAAGCTATCATTGTGGAGTCAGGCCTGCTCTGAAAATCTGTCATGCCACATTACGGGAGGATAGCTGCCTCTGCTCTGTCTGCTTTTCATTGGCAGGGGAGAATTCAATGAATATTTTATGGCTATGGATATTTTGTAACATGGTTCGAGTGAGCCAGCTATAGCTGCACTCAAAACGCCCGTGAACTGAGCTGGGTTCACAGCAGGAGAGCTCTCTGGTGTAGTTAATCTGTGGCCTGAACACACAGGACAGCCTGTTATGCAATATGCACTTTAAAAAATAAAGGTTGTGTGAAACACCCATTAATGTTTTTCATATGGACCCTCTGGGGAAGCTTTGTAACATTATATGAAGAACACGGTCCTAACAAAAGACATTCAAAGAAAGGGCAAGTTGATAGGAAAGATGTGCTCGGATTTTCCTAATATTAATGAATGTAAATTGAAGTTGGTATAAAAATGTGCTTAAGTCAAAATACATTGCTGAGTTTGTCACAAAATAAAAAGAAACGGGTCTATATCTGTCTGTAAAGATGATGATTCAGACATTTTGTTTTCACTTCCCAATTATCATGACAAGTGTGGGCTGAGGTGGCACCACACTTCCAAAAGAGGCAGAGCGGTGCTATTTACATTACTGAAATATGATATCGTGTCCCTGTGAAAAAGACCATTAAAAGCCTCTAAGAACATTCTGAGATGCCAAAAATCTCTTTTGAGATACCTAACGATTCTGGTTTGCAGAGGGTCTCATTCAAAAAAAAAAAAACCCAAGCAGAACAAATTTCTGTATAAATTGTTCGTAAAATCATTCTTACATAAATGGTTGCATTCAATTCGGTTCAGCAGTTTACACAAGAATAGATTCAGAAATGATTTGTTTTGCTTGTGTTGCATGAATGAGGGCATTTGTGTAGTTGTGGTTCTGCTTAAAAGCATTTGTCATGTAAAATATCCTTGTTTTAGCACGCAGTGCCATTAGTCAAAAAAAAAAAATTTGTAAACGTTTTCTATGTCTTAACCTCACAAGTGTTGATTTTTAGTTGGTTGATCTTTGTTCATAACTACTTGAGACTTGATTTTGATTTGGATGTGAGAAGATAATTGGGGTTGCTAATAACATTATGGCTATATTACATCATTTTGAGAATAAATAATTAGTCAAAATTATATACTATAGACATAATATTACTAACAGTAAAAGTTGTTATGGTATAATTTCCAACAAAAAAAAGAGCTATGGAAAGCTGAAGTATTAGTGTAACAAAATGCAATTACCTACTGAATGTTTTAAAATAATGAAAATCAGAAATGCAATCAGTTCAGACCTTCGTAGAGAAAATAATTACAGTGCAAACATAAAAGTGGCATACTGCTGTTCACATCGATCAGAGTTACATCAAAGCAGCTGCTGACTTTGAACATATGCCCTATATTAGTCCAAACCCATCCATCAATGTCTTTCCATTGAAATACTGAGAGCAGTCAATATCACAAGAGTGAAAACACCGTAGCTAAAGGTGACAAGATTTCTGAAATGGAAACAGAGTACATTTCCTAGTTCAGTGATCATAATATCATAAATATATCATACATGTTTGTTGAGGCCTATTTTGCATTTTAGATGTGTGGGGGGAATTACTGTGTTGTGACGCCTGAACTTTTGGAAACATTTAGAATTGTGAAAAAAGAAAAAGAATCATGCATCCTGTTTAGGCCCTGTTAAATGTTACATACGTACAAGCAGTATTACTTTAACACAGTTAGTATATGACTACCTTGAAACCAATTGATCAAGAAGATACCTTGATAATTGATGCTAAAAGTGCTGC
>NW_015509188.1:15880-16345 GCF_001515645.1 Sinocyclocheilus grahami | reverse complement strand
AAAAAAAAAAGAATATTATTGGAATAAATTGTTAATGAATGTCACATTTTCTGTTTTAGGGACATCATGATCACACATTTTGATCCCTCCATCTCCTATGAGGGGCTGTGCAGTGAGGTGCGGGACATGTGCTCCATGGACAATGACCAGCTCTTCACCATGAAATGGATTGATGAAGAAGGTTCGTCATTTCATTTGTGTTTCTTTACCCTCTCTGGCCTTATTTACAGCTAGTATTAATATCTGTCCCTGGTGATCCGATCACAAGCAGTCAGCTGAGAAGATTGCCATTTACACCTGGTATTAGCATGCATCTTCTGTAACCTCTTGTGATCAGATTTCGTTAAGGAGAAACTCTGATTTCATAACTACTAGGGCTTGCACGATATATCGAAATATCGCAATATGCATATCGCAACAGAGTGCAATATCATTATTATTTTAATAATAGGCTACTTAAATCAA
>NW_015509188.1:11318-11953 GCF_001515645.1 Sinocyclocheilus grahami | reverse complement strand
TAACATGAGCACGGAAAAAATACGCACCACGTATGCACTGCAAACTGAGTAATGTGTACCTGGCGTTATGTGTGTGCGCTGCGAGTGTGCATGAGAGCGCTGAATGGTTAAACACTGGTGAGAATTTAAAAGTAATGCAATTTATAAACGTTAGTGACGATGTGACTGCCTCGATTGTGCAAGTAACAATTCCTGTGCAGCTCGCTTATAGACAGACTGGTGATTTGAAGCCATTTGTGTATTTTGAGTGAGAGCACGTGCGGTGATTCACTCACGTTCTTTGTGAAATTACGTCTCACACAAGGTATTCAAATTACTTTATAAGTTATTTAATGAAGAAATATGAAGGTGAGTACCTCACCTTCAGCATTATAATTATTTCGCCCGTGCTGGACAGAGACTGAGACGGTGCCACTGCATGTCATGCCAAACCTCTCACGGCAGCGTCATCAGCTTGAGATCGGTTTTATGAGATCAGCCTTTTTAGAGACCGCCAATCAAACATCCCAACATGATTATCGGCTGATAGTGATCGGTAGCTGATCAATCGGAGCAGCAAATTTTTCTATTTCCTAATAGAAAAATATTACTTTGTATAATAGTAATAATCGTTGTTGTAGCATTTACACTACAAA
>NW_015509188.1:9228-9982 GCF_001515645.1 Sinocyclocheilus grahami | reverse complement strand
ACAATTTAATAAGGAAAAATTATGTCTTATTAGTTGAATTCCTAAAACTTTACAATATAAAAATGTATTATAATTTTAATGACAGTAGTGTTTTTGTTATATAGAAATTCTGACATTTAGATTTTCTGCATTGTGTTTTGATTTAATACAAATGTATTATCAATAACAATCAAAATCAAATAAATGTATAAACATTTTTTTAATGTAATTAGTATTTTAAATTGTAATGAAATTTGAACAGTTCCTCATTTTTAGTAAGCGGAGTGCTGCACAACAGAGTTTTAATGTTTAAATTAAAACATGGATGAAAAATTGTGATATTCCTGAAAACAAATTATGGTTTAATATGAGTACATTCTACTGTACTGTTCAATAATAATATATTTCTATGCTTCATTTCTTTAAGGTAAACCTAACTTTTATTTTGGTGGGGTTCTGTGTTTATCTGACAATAGTTTTATGGTGAAATGCTTGAGACATGAACTCTCAGAGCAGCAGAGGACCTTTCCTGATCCTGTCCCCCTCTCTCTTTCTCTCTCTCTCCCGCTTCACTTTGTCCAGCTACTGTCCTTTCAAAATAAAAGGAAAAATGGCTAAAATAAATATTTTTTAAAAAATTGTACATTTAAATTTGATTGGGTTTTATTGTCACATTGCACAGAGGTTTTGCATTCAGCTTGTTGCGAGTAACTTGTCACATCAGACACAGTAGGCGCGTTTCCATTACCCTTCAAATTGCGCAAATTGCGAATTG
>NW_015509188.1:6867-8260 GCF_001515645.1 Sinocyclocheilus grahami | reverse complement strand
ATAATATTTTTTTTGCACTTTATATTGCTGAAAAGCATGCATTGGGTTATAATGATAGTAATTAGTAGATTTAATGAATGCCTTAATGTTGTACTCAGAGTCCATATACCGTCGTGGAGCTCGACGCTGGAGAAAACTCTACTATGCCAACGGACATGCATTTCAGGCCAAACGTTTTAACAGGGTACAAACATGCTCTTTTTATTTCTGAAACCTGCTATGTTACTTAATTTGTCTGAATTATATGCACATGCCTTCAATATAGTTTATTGTTCCTGTTCCTGTTTTTTCTGTTGTGTACAGCGTGCTCATTGTGCCATCTGCACAGATCGTATCTGGGGCCTGGGCAGGCAGGGATACAAGTGCATAAACTGTAAACTGTTGGTCCATAAGAAATGCCATAAATTGGTCATAGTGGAGTGTGGTAGACAGGTAATACAGGTGAGACATTAGTCCACATGGAATCTGCATGCTTCTTTCACATTTTCTGTTAAATCAATTTAAATATAAAATAGATTAGACATTAGACTTATTGGTAGCTGAAAGTATTACCAAATATGCCAGATATTTAATAAATCGACATGCAAGGGATGGGAAACTTTGGATGTTCAGTTTTAAGAGTATGTGTAGACCTACATGTTAGACATGCAATTTTTGCTAATAACACTATGAATTTTAATCTGTATTTATTTGTGACCTTCGTAATATTTTTCTAGGACCCGATGATTGGAAGAATCGATCCAGGGTCTACTCCATCAGAGCACGCTGATCAAGGTACTATAGACTCTGATCTATATTTGTCAAACATTACACATGCATTTGTCATTATTTATCTATCATGCGTGTTTATTGCATTTTCCTTACTTCTTTGTGCTTGAATAGCAGACTAATGCTTGTATAAAATAAATTTTCAGGAATGAATGCACTTTTGAGATTTTCAATTAAACTTGCAATTAGTTTTCAAAGTGAATTTTCTTTTAAGGCTTTTCATCTGAGATTAAATTATTCTGCCTGGGGTCACATAATAATCAACCTTTCTGTACCTTGCTCAGACTTTTCAAGCATAATTTTCAGTGTTTTTTTGTGGTGTTTTTTGGTCAGAACTTAAATATTAAAGTTTAATCAGCTATACTTTTCTGAACCTGAATTGAAAAATTTCCCTGATTTCCATAATAATCTGGAACAAGAGGTCCTGAATAACTACATAAACATTCTGCCCACAGATCCATTTGCAAAAATCCAAAGTCAAGCAGATAAACTTGCCATGTGTTTTGTTAGCAAAGGCACTAAATAAAAAGTACTTTGTAATGCAGAGATGTTATTGCATACATTGAATCACTAAATTGATTCACTAAGATCTATAGTGGCTCATTGATGCCACTGATTATCATCT
>NW_015509188.1:4457-5645 GCF_001515645.1 Sinocyclocheilus grahami | reverse complement strand
TGAATGTTAGTACCAGGTGTAAATGGGACCATTATGAACGTTTTGTTTGATTAGATGAGCTTTCAGCAGTCCATTCTCAGGCAGATGATCAGGCTGAAGTTGTCACTCAGAGAAAGGGATGGGGGTGTGCAAAGGTTCATTCGGGCTTTATTGATTTCCTTTAGTGGAGCTAATAAAGTAACCTTCTATCAGGGTTATTGGCATCTGATTAAGGGCACGTGTTCCTGTAGCTCTATTGCAGTCATGGGAAATCTTACAGTTTAAGGGAAAAATAGAGGGAAAGGACAGGGAAGAGCACTAAGAGATGCAAACCAGAGAGAAGAGACTGATTGATTATTTATATAGATATTAGGGTTGTCAAGGATTTAACATTTTTTATCTAATAGATTACATGATGTGCTGATTAATTAATGTAATTAATTGCAAATTAACTCATCAATTTGGTCTGAAATTACCCCCTTAAGGTCATTTAACTCAAGTTTTTAATTCAAGTTTTTATTGTGATAAATAAGAAAAGCATTGCATAAACATTACAAAAAAGTAGCTTTAGAAAGAAATTTAACAAAATTAATTACACACAAACTTTTAAGGCTACAATGTGCCAATAATATTGAAATTATATAAAAAAATAAAAAAAAAATTATACTTTAAATATGAAACTAAAACTGCCAGTAGGTGGCGGCAAGTCATTCATTCAGCCAATTCGTTTAAAGTGCTGATTCAAGAATGAAGCAAAGTGACTGTCACAGTGTCACTGAATCATTAACTTACTCCATTTGTTAAAAAAACGTGGATTCATTCAGTAACAAAACTTGGTTGTTGCTTGGAGACATACAACCGTTCTGCTGTGGCTTTGTTTGAAACATTTTTTCGGAGAAATTGGGCAATAACAGACAATATAGAGTCTAAAATGTAACACAATATTAACTTCTTGTTTATTTAACTGCTGTATAAAACCAGTATTACATTTGCAATCATGCAGATATTCTGGGTGAAAAAAATGGCACTCTTGCTCATATGATCTTGCTAAACTATGTCATATTATATAAATATAAGACAAAACCCATACAGTAGCATTGTTTGCCCTCATATCTGGAATTTTAGGGGCATATAACTGCACTCTATTTGGCTACATCACACAATGTGTAAATAAATATAAGCAAATAAAAGATGTTGGTGGTTTAATAT
>NW_015509188.1:2790-3130 GCF_001515645.1 Sinocyclocheilus grahami | reverse complement strand
CTGGTGAGGTCTGATGGTTATTTAATGCTTTTCTTTCACAGGCTATTCTTTGTAATCGAATATGTGAATGGAGGGGATCTAATGTTCCACATGCAGCGACAGAGAAAACTTCCGGAAGAGCATGCCAGGTATGAGGATGTGAGCTGTCTATCAGTAACATGGTTCAGTGTTAATGAACAGCCTGAGCAGGGTTGGAATTGACTTCAGTCTGAATGATAGAATAGGGGTACTCGGATTCGAGTCCAGTCTCTAGTACAATTTTTTTAAAGGACTCGGACTTGTCATGGACTTGGATGCATTTTTACTCAGACTCGAGCCTTTCAGACTCGGAAAATATGTC
>NW_015509188.1:0-1376 GCF_001515645.1 Sinocyclocheilus grahami | reverse complement strand
TTCTAGTTGTAAAGGTTAAAACAATGTTAAGATACTAATAAATAAATAGATTTTCGTTGGACTCGGACTCGGCTGTTTGGGACTCAGACTTGTCTCGGACTCTACTTGGACTCGATTTAGGTGGACTCGAACCCAACACTACTGAATGGCACACCACAGGAACAGAAACACAAATGATATCATTAACTGTTTCTCTTATTCTTTCTGCTGGCAGGTTTTACTCCGCAGAGATCAGTCTCGCCTTGAACTACCTCCATGAGCGTGGAATCATTTACAGGGACCTGAAGCTGGACAATGTTTTGCTGGAGTCAGAGGGACACATCAAACTCACTGATTACGGCATGTGTAAGGTTAGTCTGAATATGTTCATTGTCTCAGTTGATTAACTCTATCCCCGCCATTGACGGAATTTTCTGGCTTTCCGTGTTTTCACTGCTGTATTGTAGGAGACGCTATTACGCATCTTCTGAATAGGTATTGAACGTCTGGCTCAAAACACGGCGAGAAGCAGAACCAAGCGTTCGCGTATGTAAGCAGATGTATATGTAAATAACGTGATCATCAAACATTAATCATTATATAAATCAAAACTGCCTAACATTACTGAATGAAATGACGATCCAGGAACTGTTACATACTGTTCTTTGTTTTGACATACTGCTGACATACTGCTAACTGTGAAAATGATCAAAAATGCTGGTGGGGACTGGCAACTTTAAAAAATAAATAAAAAAAGCTGGCGGGGAAAGAGTTAAGCTTCATTTGATTAAGCCATACCTACTGTCCAGAATATCAGAGATTTGAGGGTGGGTTCTTTAAACTTGAAGTAAATAAGCACCAAGCAACATCCTTGAAACCTCATAGCTGTGCCCTGGCAACCACCCACAACACACTATGGGAAAATATACAAATGATTTTGAAACTTTGGCGAATTCAAAGAGATTTCAAGTTTGCCGCTATGTCATATTTATCTCAAATTCATTGTGTACTGTATGTAAAAATGTTACCTGCTCTTTAAAATAATTCCCTGTGCACAAACATATCATATTACTGAATGCACTGCTGGTTACAGTTTTTACTTTCGTTTAATTTGTGTTTTTATCTTTTCCTGTATTTGTGTAAAGTACTATAATAGGATTACTTAATCATGAAGTATGTGTCTCTTTGTTTTAAAAATATATATATATTTTTTTTTTTTACATTTTTCTTCAAATTGATTCATTTTTTTTTCTTTTAGTAAATATTATCTAAAATAAAACAATTTGTGCAGAAATGATGCACGTGTTATTTACTACCTTTAAATATTAAATATTGTGATATATCTAAATTCCATGTATATGGTCTCTAAGATATAGCCATTGGCCATCAAAAAAAAA
>NW_015509187.1:15830-16355 GCF_001515645.1 Sinocyclocheilus grahami | reverse complement strand
ATGTGTAAACCTTATTAACAGTAGTGGCCTTGCCAATATTTATCATGCTATTTATCATTATGAAAGTAAAATGTGTTGAATTTAAATATAAAGCACCTAGAAAGGATGTTGTCATGATCACTTCAAAAATGGTTGGCCATGAAGGGATAGAGGTGGTGTGGAAGAACACAGACCTGGTGTTTGGGGCCATGGAGCACAGGCAGGGAATAGCCATGATGCTGATATTCAGGTACAGACCTTGTCTGGTCTGCCAGGATCCATGCTCACCTATCACAGAATGTAGAGTGAGAGTTTTTCTGATTGTATACAAAACTCTTAGGTGCACTTGAATGTCTTAATGTGAAAAGAGGTCATTCAGACCACTTCTGAACTACCATGTAAGAGCATGGTACATGTTACTATTCTCAGCGCTGATAGAGATGGACCATATGGACCAATCACAGTCATTTGTGATAACAAGCTTTTTTACTGAATCATTTTCAGATTTGTATTGTGTATAAATCTCCAGTCTCCAAAAAAAAAAAA
>NW_015509187.1:15536-15820 GCF_001515645.1 Sinocyclocheilus grahami | reverse complement strand
ATACAGTCTGAAGGATTGAGGGCAGTGCTTAGTTTGTACACTATGTTGTTCCAGAACAAGAACCGGTGACAGATTTGGCCGATCATTGGAACATAAATAAACACTGCTTTAAACACAGAATCGACATTGAAAAAACTACATCTTTCCTACTCTATTAACATTTAAAAAAGCTTTCGGGCACTTGCGATGTAGACAATTTCACTGAACATAGTGGGACAGATCTTGTTTTGTCGAGTTGTGATGGTCGCTTGTAGTGTAGATTCAGTAGAACAGATGCATTGAGA
>NW_015509187.1:13255-14817 GCF_001515645.1 Sinocyclocheilus grahami | reverse complement strand
AAAAAAAAAAAACAATCCTAAAATGTGAATGTAATCCATTGGAGAATTTAGCCGGCCGGTAAACACCCCCTTGAGGAACACCCCCTTTGTTTCTCATAGGAAGCACTTATTAGCTGAGAGCATTTGCTGCCCTATGAAGCAGATATCTAGTGGTGCAATATCTTCAGAGTATCTTCTAATTTAGCTGTACTCACAAATGTCTCCTCCTTCCCCGTTTCGCTCAGCTCTGTGTTAAAGAAAGAGATGTTTGTAGTGAACAACCATTATCTGCATTTGAGTAATAATGGAGTTGCATGGGCTCCTCACAGTGTGGGGCATCCTGCCTTATTAGCATTAGCTGGGTGACCTTCAGCATCGCCAGCATTTTGATTTCTTTCCAATGGCCAATTAAGCAGGGGGTGGTTTATTTAAAATAACATTCAAATAATTACGTTGAAAGTTGGATGGGGATGAGAGAAAACCTTAAAAATAGGCTTTAACATACTTTATCTGATCCTCGGCTCCTCTGCTGGTTATAAAGGACAGTTCGCAGTCTTCAGGTCTTCACAGGCACCATCGGTCGATTGGGGAGGGACACGAGGAGAGAGAACAAACGAGTTAGATGGAGTTTTATGATAAGAAGAGGGTGATTTCTAAGAGACGGTGCCCATGTGTGCTGTGCCAGGCTGCTCTGACACTAATCCCAGATTTGATAGAGCACCTGTCAGTCCCTTGGAGCCCACCAGATGAGAGACAGCTACAGCTGACAACACAACTGAGAAAGAACGAGCGCTTACTTGAGGTTTGCCAGTGTTTTAATGAGAGCGAACTCGTGGCGCTGGCTGGGTGGCATCCAGCGGTGTCTCTCTGCCAGTGCGAGCGTCCGCCCACCAAAACCAAACATGGCAGAGAAGCCGAACCTCAGCAGACAACCCATAGAGCTAAAGCTGCACACGTCCACAGGCTGATGATGACCTAGAACAAGCGAAGTAATGCAGTCAGTACGCTGAGGTACGAGGTTCACCAAGGCACTGCCCTAAAAAGAGTACAAACCACTAGGAACAAAGGACACTAGAGCCACAGGAGGGTTAAACACAAGAGGCATTAAGAACCCTTTACAAATGAAGATTATAGCTCTATTACAAACGACCAAATTCACAAGCAGTATGGCATGTATTCTTCATTAAAAAGGCAACCCCATAAAGCATTGCGATGAGATTGAGGAAAAAATATGGTAAGAGATTGGGTGTTAAATATAAATATATTGAATTCCATACCAAAAAAATATATAAGAATAAAACAGTTAAATCAAATTGACCATTCTACTCAATATTTGGCAGTTTTACCCTAATATATGCTCCATTGATATTGTCAGTCGAGTGTCCCGTGCACTTCATGAGATAAGCGCCACGTTGCTTATAAATTAAATGGGTCACTTATGAGGCGTCATTTAAGATCGCCAAGGCTGCATCAAAAATACAGCAAAAACATTAATATTGCGAAATATTATTACAATTTAAAATAACTTTTGTATTTTAAATATATTTTAAAATGTAATTTATTCCTGTGAGGCAAAGCTGAAT
>NW_015509187.1:6911-12832 GCF_001515645.1 Sinocyclocheilus grahami | reverse complement strand
AGTCCAGTCCCCGTAGCCCGGCACATTCCTGACCTCCTTCTGTCTACCCATGCATATGCTATCGCTGCTCATGAATTATTCATTGAATCCTTCCAAATCCAGCCAGTTGGCCTTATTCACATGCGTAAATATTGCTTAATTAGAAATGAACAAGCCCTATATTGGCCCTCCTAAATGGGCATCACGCTCTCATTCGTGTCAGGTGTCTTATGTGCCATTGATGTTTCTCTTTTACCTCGCAGCGACAAAAGCCAGACATTTTGTGTAGTGAAGAAAGGGAAAAACGTGTTTTTTATTCAGTTCGCTTAACATAAGATGCTTAATTCCTGCATGTCGGAATGTCTTCTAAGGAAAAGCTGTCTTTTGTTGAGCGAGTGCCTACACTTAGCTCAGCGGTTCGTACTGAGAGCCACAATGTTTTGATGGAGCAATTAATCACGACGGTACAAGGATGTTTCTCAACGTTCCTGCTGAGATGGCGAGCATACCGTGGTGCAGTGGCTGCTCATCGGGGGAGGCAGGGGAGGCACAGCCTCCCCATAATTATGAGGTGAAAATGGGAGGAGGATGATTTAATGTTAATAAAATTCACAATTCATTTCAGTTCATGTCTCAGAATGTGTATTTTTTGTTTGTAATTTCACAGTTGTAATACCATAACGTGAAAGCGCCGCTTTTCTATCGCGAATGTGCCGAATCTGCTGATGTAATTGCAACAGCTAGGTGATAGAGAAGGGGAGGGGGAGGCCAGGGGAGCGCGGAGCTCTCGTGCCTCCGTTGGTTAAAAAAATTTGCCAATCAGCATCGAGTGTTCACTTTCAGCACTGAGGTGTGTTGAGAAAAGAAACCTGGCAAGGGAGGCTAGCCTCCCTTCTCATATCAACCAATCATTAGAGACGTAACTTACGTGATATTAGTTTGAACGTCTCCTGCTGCGCTGATAATGTACCAAGTACTTATGAGTAGCGATATTGAATATTTGATTGCCAACAGATTTACCAAGCTGTCATTCAAACAGTATATATACAAATTTAGGGAAAACAGCCTAAGCTTGATATAGGCTACAGCAGTCGGCTTAATTAAATGGCGCATCTTTATAAAATCTTTACAAAAATGCTGTTCCAAACGTCCATTATTCTTTTTCTTTCTTCTGTGAAACAAACTTGAATGTTTTAACTGTTTTAACCCATCCATACAATGAAAGTCAATGGGTACCAAACAACATAGAACCCCATTAACTTTCATTGCATGAAAAAAAATGCAGAATTTATTAACATATTTGTGTTCCACATAAGAAATAAAGTCAAATGTTTCAAACAAAATGAGGGTAAATTATGACCAATAAGCTTTTTTGGGTTAACTCTCCCTTTAAATTTCAGTATTTTCTTCACACAAAGCTATCATATGACTTCAGAATATAGTGCATGAGTCATATGGACTATATGGTATTTTTGTGCATTTTTAAAGCCTAATTGTTGTTGTATGAAAAAAATGTGACAATTCCTTAACAAATTCTCACTTTGTCTTCTACAGAAGTAAATACCAGCATACTGTTACAAAACGGTATCTTTACACAAAGCTAACATATGACTTTAGATATCTTAGTCTTTGAGTATAGTCAATGAGTTATATTAATTGTCATTGTATTAAAAAGAACTATGTGAAGATTCCCTAAAAATCTCCTTTTGTCTCCTACAGATATACATAATTCTGGAATGAAATAAGGGTGAGTAAATATTGACAGAAATTAAATTTTTGGGTGAACTATCCTTTTAAATTTGAGTCTGTTCTTCACACAAAGCTACAGTATGACTTTAGTAGACTTTCACATTTTTTTGTACATTTTGAACCCTGATTGTCATTGTATGGAAAAGAACTATGAAAATTCACTAAAATTTCTCCTTTTGACTTCTCCAGAAGTAAATAACTGCATACAGCACTCTGGGATGACATGAATGTGAGTAATTGACAGGGTTTTCATTTTTGGGTGAACTATGCCTTTAAATTTCATCCTGTTCTTCACCCAAAGTTTCAGAATACTTAGAATATAGTTCATGAGTCATTTGTTGCTTTTTATGCTGTTTTTGTACATTTAAAGCCTGATTGTCATTGTATGGAAAATAACTATATGAAGATACCCTAAAATGCTCCTTTTTGTCTTCTCCATTAGCAAATAAAAGCAGCGTTCTGGAATAACATGAGGGTGAGTAAATAATGATAGGATTTCCATTTTTGGGTGAACTATTCCTTTAATGCAACAATGAACTTCATATGAAGCCTGTGATTGGAAAACAAAATATCACTAGATAATAATTTATCAGTAATCTACATAGAACAATGATACAGTGACAACAAAGAATCTCATTAACTCGCGCGCACAACTGATTCTGTAATTCTATTGTGCGGTTCTGATTGTGTTCATCCCAGTCGTAATTCAGCTGTAAAGCAAAATTTTTGCCAGTCTTTTTTTAGAGGATGCAAGCTTAGCTTGCGCATGTAATCCCCTGACACAAGCCAAATCCGCTTGTCTGTTAAGATAAGCCCAGGAGAGCTTGCACAGTCGACACACTGGCCCAGACATATTGGTGCTAACTTCAAATACGCCTCGCAGAAAGACAGACAGACAGGAACATGCAGTACTAAAGCCAAAGCAAACACTGCCAGCCAGAAGTAACACTTCCAACGACGGCCCACAACCACGTCAAAGAAACTCAGTGTTTGTGACGGGACTGTATGGGTGATTGACGACAGACGTATCTCCACCTCTCCTGGGACTGTCTCTCATTCCATGGGACCTGTTAACCATGATCTCCAAAGCTGGAGAGGCAGAGTCTGTGTGGGGGACTTGCCTTCTTTCGGCCCCCATAACAACAGCCTGTGCACTCTAATTAAACAACAGATTACAGAGAGCCACCGCATGCACTACCATTGGGATGCACCAAAAAGAGGGAGAGAGAGACTTCCAATGGGTGAAAATGAAACCGTTGCCCCTGCACACATAACTCAGTGGAACTGAAAAGTAAATATGAATCCCATTTACATATTATGATCATGTATATTTGTGCTCCATTAAGTCCCGTGGTTCCTTAAGGCCTTACTGTTAGCATACAGGCAGCTGTAAGGCTACTGAATGGCTAGAAGCTTTAAAAAAAAAAAAACATACCCATGATGATGTGCAAGGCTGCAGTCATAGCCCGTCTTATTCCATGCACAGAGCAGGCCACCACATTGGTAGAACCTATATATAGAAGGATAATAAAACACATTTTAACACTATTTAATAGTTTATTGTGATCAAACCCCAAAACACACTGAAAAAAACCAAAAGAGTATATGACTTATAGACGTAATATTGTCTTAATGATCCTACAATGTGACATAAAATGTCTTGAAACAATGACAATGTTGGTCTGTTTGTCATATAAAGTTGTTGTTCAGATGATTTGAAATACAGTGCATGGGTCTGCTTGTCCCACAGAGCTATTGTATGCTTCAGAAGGCTTGGAATATAGCTGACGAGTCTTATTTTTGAGCTCGAGTTGTGGTAAGAAAGTTGCATTAAGATTCATCTGTATTTCTCTTGTGTTCCACACACACAGCTTACAGATTTGGGTTTGCTTTTTGGGTGAACTGTTCCTTTAAGTGGACTTATGCATTTCATAAACAAGCAGCATTTCTATTTGGATAAATTCTGTTCTCCGCACAGGTGATTTTGTGATAAAGCTTTTTCTCGTTAGCCACACACTGATGCTGATGCTATGAGACCATCTGAATGCTGTGGCATATGGTCCCATGATGTTTGCTATAGTGTGTTTCCCTGCACAGACACTGTTTACTCTCAGTGAGTGATGAGATTCTATTAAGAATGGCTAGAGAAACGTGAAAAAATGTAGCTTTGCTTTATTATAGTAGACTGTCTCCCCTGCATATCAATGTTCTCAGCACCTGCTACAGGGGACAGAATTGGAACCTGTCCATTCAATTTCTATTCGACCACCAATCACAGCTCACTTAAAGTCCTCAATAATCTATGCCCTTTATATACTCTTAATACACAGTTTTCTTTTGAGAGCATAACAATATTACAACATGAATTTCAGTTGATTTGAGTTATTTATATTAAATTACTTATAATATGCACTAAAACCATGTACTTCAGGAAAGTACAAACTTATGAGTGTGTACAGTAGTGAGGCTATGATCCTATTTTCTTAATGATCAACCAATCAGTGTATTACAATGTATGTACGATGAAAATATATTTTCCCCAATATAGTAATACTACTGAGATTTATTTCTATGTGGTAATGATTTTGGGGTGAAATGTGCTTAATTGTCATGAAAATAATGACGTTGTACACAGAAAGCTCAATTTATCAATTTCACAACACTGTTTCAAAAAATGCAACATAAAATGCACTATATTTCAAGTATTCTGAAGCCATGCGATATGAGACTGTGATTATCAGTGAAAAAATTGCAAATTTTGGTCTGTTTGTCACACAATGTTATTATATGGCTTGATAAGGCTTGGAATATAGCGCATTTCAATAGTCTATTTGAATAAATTCTATTCTCTGGACAGGTAATTTTGAGATAAAGCTTTTTCTCATTAGACACATGCTGATGCTGATTCAATGACACCATCTGAATACTTTAGCATATCATTTTTAATATTCATTCATACATTCATTCATTGTTTTTCAGAATTGAATTATGACCTAAACAGGAAATAAAGATCTTAAGATTCACCCATTAGGAAATATCAGGCAACTTTGGAGTACTATTTTCAATGTCCTGTGATTTGGGACATACAAAATCTTTTCTGGCACACTGTTTAGACTAGTATGCAAGTTGGGACGCAGCAATGATTTAAAAACAGCAGCAGCTTTGCCCATCTAATGAGTGCGGTAAAGTTAATCATTACAGGATGAGGACTTTGTTAAAGGGCATTAATTTAAGTTAATATCGCCTTTTAAGGTGGTTTACCTTGCTGGCAGCTTGCGAAGGGAGAACAGGTGTGTGTATTTGTACTGATTACTACCAGAGACAAACAGCAGAGAGAGGCTCGTCCTTGTCGGGTGAGTAGGCATTTCCTTTCATGTAGTTATCTGGCCAGTGTGTTTGCTCAGATCAGCAGGGTATGAAAGCTAATGTCTGTAAATGAGAACAGGACGGAGGTGTTGGACGAAACCGTTCCCTCCATTTCTGACGATAGAGACGGCCAGGCCTACAGTGCTGGACACACACTCACACTCCAACTGAATTTGGCTGCAAGTACATGTGCCTCTTCCCACCAACCAGGTCACTGGTAATGTAGCCCTCCCTCACAAACACATCCATGATGCTTCCTGGCCTCTCTGGGAGTTTCCATATGTTGTGATGATTTCAACACAAAAGCCAGGCTCTGAGCCTCGGCTCAGTAAAGGTAACAGCGTCTGATGGACTGAGTTCCAAAACCTAGTGAGCTGCTGTACCGTCTACTAGCTACTAGTCATTTTGTTTACTTGAATACTCAACAGATTAATCAGATGAGTACATCCTGTATGCGTCAGACATGGCGTTGTATCATGAATCGTTGTATCATGAATCGCAGTTTTTTCTTTTACATAAGGCATTATGCTTTATTATGAAGACTTGTTGGTAAACTCAAAAAGACACTCAGAAAATGAGTGTCTCCTGAGCTTTCTGCAGAATAGATATTTACCCCATATTAAATTAATAAATTGGTGTTTTTGTGTTCACTCACCTATTTGTTTTTTTAAAAAGTTCAGTGGTAATTGATATAATGGACACAGTAGGCCTTTGAGTGGATTCCATTCAAATGCTATTTGAGTATCGTGATATTTTCATGACAATTAATCAAATTTTAATTTCATTTATGCTGCCTTTAAAAAAAGTGTCCATTTTATTACAGTGTC
>NW_015509187.1:5963-6479 GCF_001515645.1 Sinocyclocheilus grahami | reverse complement strand
TTTTTTTACAGTGTATTGAATAAAGTATATTTAGTATCTTCCATCTTTGATTTTTTTTTCGATGGACAGACGATTATTTGATTCTTTGACAGAAAAGATATTAGAATTTGGAATCAGAATTTTGGCTTAATGTACAATTTCTTTCCTTTTGACACAACCTGCAAAACAGTAGCATGCATATCCTTAAAATACTGCTTATGTAGGCAGCTCGCTGTAGGTTTTGGAAGAGAGCTGATATCATTCCCCATCATAAACGCAAGCTGTGGTTTTAGCAAAGTGAGTCCTGCAGGGATAAATTCTGGTGCAAACAATAGGTGTGTGAAAAACTGTAAGATAAGGAGTGCTTGGTCTACCGCCAATTAAAAGAAATATGAATGCGGTTACTTAACAGTCTCAGTGAGTGTGATATTAAAAAACTCATTATCTGAATGCTAAAATTACCATTTCTAACAGATCTCATAAAGCCCACTTGAGGTTCGCCGAAGTGTTATTCTATGTTGTATGCAAGACAATGGT
>NW_015509187.1:0-601 GCF_001515645.1 Sinocyclocheilus grahami | reverse complement strand
TTTTTTTTTTTTTTTTTGCTTTTGCTGAGGTGTTGAAGACCGTGTGTTTTAACGTTTCTTTTTAATAAAACATCCTATGGATTGTTCTTGCCAAGCTGTCAGCTATGTAATGTACAATCAGGACTATCACCTTGATAAAGCCTACTGAAGTCTAAAATGTGTTTTTATATATATGAAACGTTTATAAACTACATAAAAAAAATACTATCCCTGTGAAGACCACTTTGCATGGCACTGGTGCTATGAAACGTACCCCAGGTGGCTGTAGCAATAGTACTGACACAAATTCCCTGCTTGAAGATTATCCTGTTTAGCAAACAACAGAAAGAGTGACCTTTTTTTTCTTCCCCCGTCTGGGTTAAGTAGCTTGGATATCCTCAGTGATCTGTCATGCTTGCTGACAGAAAATTACATTTCAACAAAATCATTTCTATAATCCTCAATAAAGAATAAGCTTTGTGAAATTGGAATACACAGACAGATCATGACTGATGTAGAAATTCCACACAGGCATTATCCTCAGTGTTAAGTCTTGAGTCTTAGAGCTGTGCTGTACAGAAGCAAGAGACATGTATTGGATGTAATAATCTATTTGCATAAG
>NW_015509186.1:15548-16349 GCF_001515645.1 Sinocyclocheilus grahami | reverse complement strand
AAAGTCCTTAAAACAAGGTTTACTTCAGAAGCAGGACTACACAAGCTATCAAGACTTGTTTTCAGGCAAATTGTCTTTAGTATAGGTATGTTTTATCTAAAGTGTTTTTTTTATAAATCTTGTTTCATAGACCTTTAATATATTTACCGTAAAATTACACAGAAATTTTCAGGGAAAATATTATATTTTGGAGTGTGGCTACCAAACAAAGTACAAGCAATAATATTTATATAAAAGTAAAACCGAAATGTCTTCAAAATTAAATATAGAAATGCATAACAATGGCAAAAAATAATATGCAATTTCTTTAACATGGCTTGGGTTGAACAGGATGCAATTTGAACGAAATTTTGTTTGTAAATATCTCTTGAATTTTGTAACTGGCTAAAGTCTATTTATGATTATATGGTTAGTGCCATGTTACTATTTGGAGTTAGCAGTGTTTTTCCTTGCTGTCTGCGACCCTCAGACCTGAGACACATTTAATTTCAGATTTAAAGTTCACAGAGGTGAGAAAACACAACAGTCTGTCATTTAGTAGACATACCAGTATATGATTTGAACATGAAAGGCTGTTTTGTGCATCCAAATGTAGAAATAGATCCAACATGAGGTGCCAGTCAAAAATATAAACATGAGGAATGGTTACACCCTCAGCAGAATGCTCTTGCTAATTCACAGGCATTATGTCCTATTGGTTTGACCCGTCCAGTTGTTATTTTCAGGTTTTAACCAAGCACTAGTCAGTGCCAGGAAAGAGGACCAGCATCCCATCAGCCCCTGCTCCTCTATTACAGTAAA
>NW_015509186.1:13635-14109 GCF_001515645.1 Sinocyclocheilus grahami | reverse complement strand
CTGTTGGTCTGATAATGGGGGAGAAGATCAGATAAATAGTTTGGTTCCAAGCCTGTGAGGGACTCTATATATAATGTTTCCTCGCACTTTATTTTACAGTTTATTACCAATGTACACTTACTATAGAATTATCGTTTGATTTAAGTTTAGTTGCATGTAATTGTGCATAATTTACTACATACAGTCTTATCTAGTTTTAGGTGGCAGGTTGTTGGCTAGAAGAAGCTGCAGAGGGAACAAGACCTAATTGAGACACAGCATACCCCTGCTTTCCCACCCTGCATTCTAATGATCTTTTTGTTATGACTGATCAACACAAGGGGTAAAACACAGACAGTCTCCTCCTAGCTCACCCATATCGAGAGAGCAACCCTCCAATTCATATAAACTCCCGTAGGCCTGAGGATAAAAGACATTACCATGAAAGCGCAGATGTGGTGAGAGGAGACAGAAACATTGAGGAAAACTAGACAC
>NW_015509186.1:11351-12017 GCF_001515645.1 Sinocyclocheilus grahami | reverse complement strand
ACTCCACACTCTCAGCTCTGTCTCCCGGGTTGTATTTCTGGAATGTTTTCTCAGGGTTTTTGGCATGAGGAGGTCAGACGCTTTGTTTTGCACTCTTGTCAAACTACAGTGTGTTTATGACCTCAGTCAGAATACTGTGTGTGTTATCATCTGTGTTCTTATATGCCAGATTAATTGAAAATATAATACTGTTGTTGACAGGATGAAGTGTATATAGAAGCCATGTATACTTTGTGCTCAGATATTACGGGAATACAGTGCAGTAACTGCAAACATTATGCCAAACCCTCATAAGCAATCCTACATACTGCTATGTTCATTCATTTGTCTTGTTGCCTTCAAACTGCACCAGTGCCTGCATGTCTTTATGGTCCAGTGTACAATGTATAGACACGTGCTGTTGGCATTTCCTCACCACAGGAATAGTCTTGTTTTATGTTGTTTCTTCAAACGAGGCTTTGTCAAAGCATCTCAAAAGAGCTCGTAGTTCTCCAGCGGTCGGTTCCTGGCCCAGTGTGTCGCTCCTGAAGTCCCCCACGCTGCCGTCTTACCGGCTGTGGCTTCTGCTGAGCGATCCATGTGGGCGTTTTGGAGTCAGCTCTGTCTACACGAGTGTGTGCAATGATGAGACACGCGTAACCTTAAGCAAGCGGAGATCCCTGGGCG
>NW_015509186.1:8258-9917 GCF_001515645.1 Sinocyclocheilus grahami | reverse complement strand
TACATCAATGGAAGCTTATTTATTCAGCTTTCAATTTCGAGAATTTTTGACCCTTGTGACTGGTTTTGTGGTCCAGGGTCACAAATACAAAGTTTGGCTCCCGCTCTTAAACTGGTGTTTTTATTCAAGCTAAAACTCTACATGTTGCTTTGTTTAGGTCACGTGACATACTAACCTTGTCTCAGCACTTTGAGTCTAGAGATGAATCCAGCAATCAACTCTTGAAGAGAGAGTGGCAATCAAATCACAGCACAGTCGGACAAATACAACAACATTTAGAGAAGTGGGAGCTATTAGAAATAACTCAAACTATGAACTCGTGATTGCAACAGTAATTGTAAAGGTGGACAGTGTGACAAACAAGCGAAAGCTATCAGAAAAGGAAAAACGAGCGCTCCGTCTTGCATCATTTCCGTGTCCTTACAGTAAGCTGAGGCTGTGTGATTGGTTCTGAAAGGAGAGTGTTCATCACGCTGACGATGAAGATCGACCGGGCTGGTCACGGGACCTGAGACTTCGAGACTACAAGGTAGATGGAAAAAGAAAAACATCCCACAACATGACAGAACGTGACTGTTTGCAGAATGTGGCTCGCCATCACTGAATGTGTCACAGATTGAAGAAACTCCTTGTATTGACTGTATCGAGTGTCGTTTGCGCTGACTTTAATCCCGCACGGTGACATGGCTTATTGCTGGATCATGTTTGTACAGTCTCAGTAAAAAGGTACAGAACTCTCACTGGAGCAGTTACCTTTCAAACGGTACTAAAATGTACTTGCAAGGTACTAATATGTACACTTTAGGTACTAGTATGTACTTTTAAAGTACCTTTAAGGTACTACTATGTAGCATTTTGTGGTAAATAAGGTACAAAGATGTATGCTTTTGCTGTTTTACCGCAGTGACAGCTTTGTTCCCTTTCTTGCTGAGTGTCCAGTCGTAAAGGACTACTGTAAATCATACAAGCTTTCTCAAAATGTCATAACTTACTCTGAGAATCACGTGGGTGTGGAAAACCAATGGTCAAATCTGTTGCCTTGTTATACAGTATGCTGTTGTACGGATGAAGCGACTTGTGAAAAATCTGCATATTTTAGTCAAATCCGTCACAAGACACTCAGCCTTTAGCGTTTGTCAGACACTTTTGTATCATATTTTTGTGAGTTGTAGGAATATGCCGTTTTGTGAAGTAGGTGATTTTACAATGACTTTGAAACGAACGCTCGGCAGTCGTGTGGGTTTTTCGTTCTGAATGACAGCATCCGAGTCCTCCATGCACATTGTCTGTTCTTTTAAAGCAGTTTCTGTGTCTGGCTTCTGGGAGCGCCTCCAGTCGTTTAATTGGCAGCCTCACAGATGAACTCATTTCTTAAAGACGAGAGGGAGCGAGGGCTCTGATTGGCAGCTCGATGCCGGCGTGTGTGTGAATATCGAAACAGCATTTGTCCACAGTGAACACAGCCGAAGGGGAATTGTTCAGCTCCGACAGGACAGAGGACGACTCCAGCTGTAGAAGACACACATGCATATGCATAAAGCATTAGTGTGGAGCCACTGCTCTCGCTCTGACCCATAATTCAGTGCAGGAGTGCTGCCAGCTCACTGTTTATTGAAGGTGTTGAAAGTTCAGTGTCTCAAATAGCTTCGTGAGGAGAGC
>NW_015509186.1:0-1554 GCF_001515645.1 Sinocyclocheilus grahami | reverse complement strand
CTGACAGTGAGTTTCTGCAGGCAGGAGATGAGACTCCTCAGCTCAGTCGGGTCAGCGTCTTGGCTCTGGAGTTACTGTTGGGTCCGTGGATTGATTCCTGAGCCACTGTCTTGGCTGCAGGAGTTGGACTGCAATGAAAACGCGAGGAGTATGAGTTGGAGATTGTTCATCATCAGCTGCAGGGCTCGTGTTTGACCTGCTCCAGCAGTTCTCATCTCACACACAGCTGCGCTCACTTGCTCTTGACTTCAGCCAGAGTTTATATGTTTTAATAAAAATAACCTTTACATTTTGTCGTAATGTCATATTCATTCATTTTAGTCAGTTTTTTTAGATGAAAATTCTGTAGTTGATGGGAAAGTGCTAAATTAAACCAAAGATGTATTTATGTATTAATTTAAACATGTCAAAACAACGTGAAAATTGTTTTGTGTTTTTGGTGCTTTAGTTATTGATTTTCCGTATTTTTGTGCATTTTTACAGAAAAAGCGTATACACAATGTGACACATTCTGACTAGTGTGTAGTTTAGATTAAGTGCATTATCTAATTAATCTCATCTAGAATGCTTTTGGTGATTTTAATTAAGCCACTAGTAAAGTGTTTCCGTTACCAGTGTTCATTGAATGTTCAATTTCAATTCACACAGCTCAAATGCCAATGTCTGACATTATTGATTATGGTTGGATTATAAAAAAGGGTAATCTTTCTAGATTTTTCTTCAAAACCTTGAGAAGTGAATTGTTCTAATTTTACAGTGTTCTATTTGTACTTGTCATATTTTCATCAACAATATATTAAAATTTCGTGGAACAATTTGTCAAAAAAAACAACCTTTGCTAACCTTTGCTGTGATTTCACTGGCAAGATTAACAATGACCTAAAACAGTGTTTTTCTGGTCAGCAACTAGCTAACAAAAGCAGTGTTTGAGCAGCAGACCAGCTTGTTAGTGATGTGCAGACCATCCAATACGTCATGCTGTATGCCGCGTCAAATCTTCCAGAATATTTTGTCCACTGGAAAAACATTGTTTCAGTGTGACAACTGAATGACTGACACACAGATGCGCAACAGTACAACATACTGAACAGGATTTATTTTTATCCCTCAAAGCCTTGTTTCATTTCACATCAAATGAAATAGTTGGTCTACCCTGGTCTGTAGTGACTAAACAAGTCAACGAACATTTCTCAATTAATAAGACTTGTTAACATCTGTACTATCGTCACTGGTCTCTCACACTGTTAATGAGTGTGTTATTAAAGTCTGTGGAGGAGGACGAGTATGTTCTTTCAGCATCACTCTAGTCCTAACCTCTCCATGCTCTCAGTGTCGTTCTTCTCTACAGCCGAGCCTCAGACGTGTGTTGGCATGAATGATGAACATCCCTCTCAGCAGACGCTCTGGGGCCTCCTCCATGTTCTCCGCTGTGCTGTGGATTGATTTTATATGCTGTGCTCTTCAGCCTCTTGCGCGATGGATGTAATCAAGACTGGAGGCGAGAGGCCCCGAATCATTGTCTGGCAGGAGGGCACGGGGCCAGAGGAAGGGGCA
>NW_015509185.1:10970-16361 GCF_001515645.1 Sinocyclocheilus grahami | reverse complement strand
AATGTTTCATATCATTCGGTATCGATAATTATTGAAATTTTTTTACAACCTTTCTTAAAGAGCAGTAGAAAAAAGGGATACATTTAACCACTGTATTTTTAATTTACCCAATTTATTAAAACGCACAACTTATTTTAGTTTTAACAGTCAAACACAAAATAAAATTGAAGCAAATATCTCCTTTTTTTATATTTCATATGCAGATTAAGGAAACATTTGGCCTGTCTCCTGAGGCCACTGGAGGGCACAATGAGAAAAATAATGCACCTCATTAAGTTGTCTGTTCAATGCTTTGAAATAACGGCTGTCTATAAAAAAGTGCATACAGTCTAAACTAATATTTGTTAATCAAATATAATTTCGTAAATTGCATAAACAATTGTGAACAAAACAGCATCATGTATTTAGGTATAGCTTTATATAAATGGCCAAAAAAAATTATGAACAAAACGGCATCATGTACAGGTGCATCTCAATAAATTAGAATGTCATGGAAAAGTTCATTTATTTCAGTAATTCAACTCAAATTGTGAAACTTGTGTAACGAGCACAATAATGCAGCGCATTTAAATGGTCAACGCAAGGAAGTAACTCTAAAAAAACGTGCATTACGTCTAAATCAACTCATAAAAATCAAATATAATTTCATAAATTGCATAAACAATTATGAACAAAACAGCATCATGTATTTATGCATTGCTTAATCCAAAGAGCCGAAGCGCCGATCACACAGACTGCATTTAAAAACATATGAGACGCAGTGAAAAGGAATAAACCTCCACAAATTTGTGACGTGTTTTCTAAAAGTTTAAACTGTTTTAACTTTGCATGACTTTCTATACATCTCTTGAGTAAGACGTGAGTGCAGCAGTCATAATTGTCCGTCTCAAAAAGGCTCTGAATATGTGTTCTGTGTGAATGGCTTGGTTTCGGTTTTAACCTAACCAATATCATCTCCGCATTGACCTTCTATAATTCTCTAATATTTTGAATGAAAAATGCAGCAGTGGCACATCTTGTGGGTTCCACTGGATAGTCTTAACAAAAACATTAAAATGCAACGACACTTACATCATCATCGCATCTCGCGCGCCTCTGATAAGGCTCCCGGACGCACACCTAAAATTCAAATACACAGTTTTTGCATTCGAATGCGAATTTTTATTTTAAATTCGACTAATATTCCTTTTTTTTTTTCATAGTCTCCTCATTGCATTCAGGCACGGCACTCATTTCAGCATGTTTGTGTGTGTTCTGTTGCCTGTCTGCTTGTCACTCATAACACGAGCCTTTAAATGAAAAAAAGCGTGAAACTATCGTGCGCTATATCGAAAATGTTTTCAATCGTTATCGATGATGGTGTATCTTCGATAAATACCGATAACGTTATATCGCCCAGACCTAAACTGCAGTAATCGTGGCTTTCAATTATTCTCAATTGCCATCTACACAAGATGGCCATCTACATGTGATTTTTCTATTTAAATGTATTTTAAAATGTAACATTACTGTGATGAAAAATCTGAATTTTTCAGCAGCCATTACTCTGAAGTGTTCAGTGTCAGTATTCAGGGTCACGCGATCCTTCATAAATCATTCTGTAGAAAGTATCCCCCCTTCGATACATGGACTCTTCCAGTCACCCCTGTCATCCAGCTCGAAAGACCAAAATCTTGTGAATCTGCACTCTATTGCTAGTCCAGGTTTGAGTGAGACATCATTGTTCTGCCCGGACAAACTGTAGCCTTCACCCAAACCCGGACTAGCAATAGAGTGCAAATTCACAAGATTTTTCACATTGTAATGTGCTGTTTCGCTGCCCCCCACCCCAAGTTTCTTTGAATAAATACTTTTATTTCAAATAAATGCTGTACATTTATGAACATCTTAACATCTTTACTGTCATTTTTGATCAATTTCATGCATCCTTGCTGAATAAAATATTTCTTTAAAACAAATCTTGCTGACCCTAAACTTTTGAATGTTTGTGTACTTCACTACTGATATATATTTTTTCCTGTATTTGTTAGGTATGTAGAGAGTTGTTGTTTTTTTGGAATGGAATATGTACTAGAGCAGTGGTTCTCAAACCTCTCCATGAAGTATCCCCAGCACTGCACATTTTGTATGTCTCCCTATATCTGACACGCCCACTACAGGTCTTGCAGTCTCCACTAAAGAGCTGATGAGTTGAATCAGGTGTGATAGATGAGGGACACATACACAATGTGCAGGGCTGGGGGTACTCCAGGACAGGTTTGAGAACCACTGTACTAGCGTATTGGAATCAATTGTGTTAAGTCTCCTGTGCACTTCATGTAGCACTATTTGCTTCTGTGTCTTATAATGTTGCATGTACCCTCTCTCAGGGCGCCAACCGTACAACAGAGGAGGCAGAACGTGAGAGGAGAGAGCGAGATGAGCGGATGAGGCACAGCAGGAATCCTGCAGCTCGTGGTATCCCAGCAGCCTCAGGCAGACCTCGCCCCACACAGGAGGGAGCTCCTCCCACCCCCCTCACACCCACCTCTCACACAGGTAAACAGTCTTTCACTTGCCTCTGCCACTTCCCAAGTACTTGAAACACTGTAAGGAGTCATCTCATCTCACAGCGAACACATCCTCACCGAGACCGGTCACTGGCATGGAGCGCGAACGTAAGGTCAGCATGCGGCTTCATCGTGGCGCCCCAGTGAACGTGTCGTCCTCGGACCTGACGGGGCGTCAAGACACTTCCCGCATGTCCACATCACAGGTATAAGGCAGACCCTGCTCATCCAAGCCTTCAGCAGAGCAATAATAAACCCTATTACAAAAGTAGCCAGTCGGTATCTGAATGATCTGTTTTGATGTTTACTTATTTCTACACATAAAAATTGTTCACAAAAATAAATACCTGATGAAATGTTAGTACATCTTTTATTGTTTGACCTTTTGATTCTCATGATCTCTATTAGAGTTTCTGATTGGTGACATTTGAGCTTAAAATTTAATCTGCTTATTAGGTAGTTGAAAAGCCTTTTCTAGGAAGCTGTTGACCTAACGTTTGTGTTTCTGGGAAAAGATATTTCAGCAGCATATATTCTTTCAATATGATGGACAGTAGGCACGGTATGATTTATGGGTTGGTGTGAGTAGTGTGTTGTGGGGGTGGAAGGCTGTAATGTTCTCTCTCTTCACCCCAGAATAGCATTCCCTTCGAACACCACGGCAAGTAGTTGATCGTCACATCCTTGTGTGAAGGCAAATGCACCAGGTGAGTTTGATTAGCTTGTGTTAACTGTACACTGCTTTGTGTTTTCTACCAACTGGGTGAAGCTTATGTGAATGGTCATACACTTTTAAAAATAAAGGTTCCGGTCTTCAGTGTCGCATCCTTCAGAAGTCTTTGTAATATGCTGATTTGGTGCTTAAGAAAAAGTTATTATTATAAATGTTGAAAATAGTCGGAACTGTGATGCATATTTTTTTTTCAAAGTAGTATTAATTTAGTCTTAGTCCTGTGTCAAATATACTTTTTAATTGTCATATTTAGTCAACCTTGTCTTTGCTTTTGTTTAGTCAAGTTTTAGTTTAGTCTATATGTCGGAGCATTTTAGTCTAGTTTCAGTCAATGACACTAAAAGCACATTTTCATCATGCTGTAATAATGGTTAAAAAAAAATCTCAATTATAATCCCAATGATTGTTTTCATTTGAGAAATGTATTTTTACATTTCGTTAAAAGTATTGCACTTTTCACCAATAAGCACAAATCAATAGAATGTCAACTCATACGCAGGTATCTATTATATAAATTAATATCAAAGACTTAGATATAAATGTTCTCTGTCTACATTATGAATACAGGTAAGACAAACAAAAAATATTATAAAACACTTTAATTTAGGCAGAATATCTCGCATGAAAGACAGCTAAACTCCGAGCGCACGCGTGTGGTTGCCAAATTGCAAAAATTAAATAAAGCACCGGGCAGAAAATGTATCCTTTTATCAGATACGCTCTGATCTGGGAATTTGAACTCTTAAAGGGGTCCTATTATGTTTTTTAACTTTAGTTAGTCTATAATGTTGCTGTTTGAGCATAAAAAAGATCTGCAAAGTTCAAAGTCCACTTGAAAAGGAGATTTTTAGCACTTTTTTTTCCTTTCTTTTGGACTACAACTCATATTTTCCGGGATTTGTGATATCACAAATATCGGCGAATGGGACGAGACCTGGTTGAGCTGCACTAGAGAAGGCAAGGAGTGTTATCACTATGTCGGAGACACGCTAGCTTTCCCGAGGCAGACAAACTTAGTGGTTACAATCATCCGGGTTTAAATCGCACTCAAATTGATTTGATTTTGACGCAATATTTACACTGAAGCTGGCAGGCAGCTATGGTAAGGGGCGTGACATTTCCCGAGCAGGCGCCGAGTGCTGCCAATCACAACACACACTGGCCCAGCTAACCAATCACAACACACACTGGCCCAGCTAACCAATCACAACACACACTGGCCCAGCTAACCAATCACAACACACACTGGCCCAGCTAACCAATCACAACACACACTGGCCCAGCTAACCAATCACAACACACACTGGCCCAGCTAACCAATCACAACACACACTGGCCCAGCTAACCAATCACAGCACATTTCGTATTTCAGAAGGCGGGCCTTCATTTGATACAGGATCTATTCGAGCCGTTCATGCCAGACTGGGGAGAGAGGTGTTGTAATAATGTAAAATATGTGAAAAAAAAAGATTTTTCGAACAACCGAGTATGAGAGCCTGTTCTAGTACACCCCCAAAACAAAATCAAGACTTTGTAAAAGAGCATAATAGGACCCTTTTAGTATCTGGCATACACAAACATGAAAGCAGTCGAGTAGTAGAGACATGGACAGCAGTCCATAGTATTTTCTCTCTCATTTTTTTTTTGACAAAAATAAAAAGATGTTGGTAAAGTTTTTAATTTTTAAATACATTTTAGTCTTGTCTTTTTTTCATCAATGATACTGTCACTTAATCAAATGAATGTGTCCTTGCTAAATGAGTGTTTTTCAAAAAAATGAAAAATCTTACTGAGGCGGTATATCAATATATTTTTTCGGCAATGCGGTATATATCGATATACAGTCGTTTGATACAAGCTCATCTGAAAAATAGCGGATGCTCTGACGGATACATGTGCTGACAGATACTTGCGCCGTTTAATGCATTTGAGATGTGGTGTTTTCCTCAGTGCATTTCACAGGCATATCCTTCATCTGTAAATGTTAGAAAGCCATGGAAATATTTCCATTTTGTTGTCAGGAGTGCATGAGCCTTCTGCATTCTCCTCCAAACTTCCTCTATTCTTCAGTAAACGAGCACTACCACGTGCATGTGAGCTAAACAGATG
>NW_015509185.1:9649-10960 GCF_001515645.1 Sinocyclocheilus grahami | reverse complement strand
AACTATTTTATATAATTTTCTTCCTAATTTTTTGGCTTAAAATATGACCCATTTTTGTGCTATTCATCTTGCTGATATTAAATGCATCGTTCATGATGATCCTTTTAAAAAGACTCTTTTGGTTTGTGGCAATTGTTTATTGGGTGTTTCTGTATCTTGTTGCTGTTTACAGATTGTCTCCATGTCCCAGAAGCCTCCACTTTGCAATATGGAGCAGGATGGGCAACCTAACTACACATGGCTGATTGACAGCTCTCCACCATCAGCTAATAGATCGGCCGTCAGTGTCTCTCTTCTATTGACCAAACCAAAATGGTGTAGAACCAACCCGACCTCTTTGCTTACAGGCTTCCTCTCCTCTTCTTCTCTCTCATGTTCTCATATTTTCTCTCCTACACTTTTTAAATGTTCTCGTGGACATGAGAGCTACAGCCTGGTGCGAATTCACACCATTTGGTTGACCAATCAGAGACCGGATCAGCCAGCCACACCATTGTCAGCTCCTGCGTCCTTCCTTCACAGTTCCACTCACACACATTCAGTGCTGCACAACTTTCTCTGGTTCAGGCTCCTCGTGATTGAGGCTAATGTATCGTCTGTGTGGTTTAAATGGGTCTTTTTGTTTCTGTGTACTGAAATTTCTTTTGTATTTTAACCTGGGCAACAGACGAGTCCGTCTGGTGGCCTTATGGGTTCACTTTAAAATTTTCTATTTACTCCATGTATTTATTTTTTAATATACATTTTAATACCCCTCTGTAGCTGGTGAGGTTCCTTTCCCGCAGTGAAGCTGGTGGTATAGAGTGGACGGACCACAAAGGGGCCAGAATCCCAGCATACATCGCTCATGGCAAACTGACTCCACAGCGTGGTTTTTACTCATACATGTGCTCACAGCGGGACCCTGTGAACTTCACCTGTTTGTCTGCTATATTGATCTCTTTAACTGTACAATACTGCCTCCCCCTTTATTGTGTCTTCTGTTTCTAAGCTGTGAAATAACTAAAATAATCGTGTAAATGTTTCCATGCGATTCTTCAGAAAGACTATGAAATGACCGCAGATGGTTTGAGTCTGAAAGTTATCACCAGTTATTTTTATCAACTCTTTCATAAAGCCACAACAATGAAGTGCCAGACTTTGGGGGTTTCATGCATTCTGAGCATGAACTTTGACTCTTGAGGATGTTGTTTTGACTCATGAATGGAGATCATGCTTAGAAATGCTTTGTCTCTTTTGAAAAGGTTGGTTATACTTTGCTGCAAATTTTTTTTTTCTGATGGTTCAGATGGTGTTTTGTAAGTGAAAAGT
>NW_015509185.1:8004-9176 GCF_001515645.1 Sinocyclocheilus grahami | reverse complement strand
TTTTTTTTTTTTTTAAACTTGTCCTGTTTTCTAGAAAGCACTGGGCTGTGTAGTTCATGCCAGTATCACGGTTACTGCCATTGATACCTCGGGCAGTATAGAAACCCACTATTTTTGTGTCTATGAAGCATGATTCATCTTTATTTCCTCTGCTTAACCCATTATCCTACTGTCTTTTGTCTTTCTATTTTTCGTGCTCTTCTCTTCGCACGCATCTGTAATCTATTTTTTTGTCTTGTATGCATCTAATTGCATAGTTGCACTGAAACATCCAAAATTGCTTTGTCAGCATAGAAAACAATATGAAATATCTTGCTCTGCTTATTTGAGTCTGGGGAAAAAAGTCAAGTACTTTAGCCACAACTATGCAATAGATAATTTGTTTCAGCTTACTTTAGCTTAACATTTGTTCACTTGATTGTTAAAGCAAATTTAGATTTGAACTTTACAGAAGGGTAGATGTTCAGGACTGATTACCATGCTAGTTTAGGTGCATTTACAGATGGACACCATCTGGCCTGAGAATACTGCACAAATCCTGTGCTAATTGGATCTGGTAGGAGGAGTAAACTGTGGTCATTTAGAGTTTTCACTGCCTTACCTTTTTATTACTAGCAACCATAATTTCAAACCATTCAGTTCACCAAGTAATTTAATGCATCATTTTGTATTGCACACCAGTGAAGTAGCGGATTGAATCACATCAGGTTTAAGTTCAAAAAGATACTAGAATTATTGTTCAGATTTTTTTTTTTTAAATGAGTCAAGGTTCAGTGGAGAGGGAAGGATGTATTTATTTCTAAAATGACTCAAGTTCTGTACGGCTACAAGACTTAAGGCACAACCAAAAATAGCTCAAGTGTCTTAAGAATATAGTAGAAGAGGGTCCCTACTCACAAACTGCTGGTGAAAGGAAAAAAAAAAAAAAGAGGTAACATCTAACAAGGTTTTATACATACCACGATTTTCATAAATCCTGTATTACTACTTGGGTTTCAAAAATAAATGTTACATTACCAACATACAAGTACAAGCTGTGGTCCTCTCCTGATTGATGCAGTTGGTCTAGAAACACT
Source organism: Sinocyclocheilus grahami (assembly GCF_001515645.1). Classification (NCBI taxonomy): domain Eukaryota; kingdom Metazoa; phylum Chordata; class Actinopteri; order Cypriniformes; family Cyprinidae; genus Sinocyclocheilus; species Sinocyclocheilus grahami. The sequence goes on along the minus strand of NW_015509185.1, from coordinate 8,100 downwards.
GACATTTAGATGAATAAATACAAATTTGACAACACTTTAATATAAATACTGAATCTAAATGATAAAGTTGAAATTAAAATAGCAAAAAAAAAAAAA
>NW_015509185.1:4680-5443 GCF_001515645.1 Sinocyclocheilus grahami | reverse complement strand
GAAACCTGTAATGATGAAGCAGCCGAAGAGGACAGCCCAACCCCATCCTCCATCGGGGGCCTTGACCCCACTGTCACCAGTGTCTACAACTGCACCTCCCATGATGCTTTGTCAGATCTCAACTGCAACAAAAAGAGAAGAAACGGTCTCATAAAATGTGTCATTGATGGTGCTACTGCTTAATTCAACAAGAACGTTAGCATACTGTTTGGTCACAACATGACTATAAAAAATAAAACTAATATTTATGGATAACTAGTGCTCAACAGACAAAATCATGCCTCATGTAGCTTGTTTACTAAATATCCATGTACAGCAAGATTTGTTCTGTTTGCCTGGCACACAGTAACACTCACCACCAAGTAACAACTTTTAAGAAATCCTGCATCACAAGCAGTTTTTATTTTAGATCAGTTAATTACTTGGATTCTAGCCCGTAGTTCCCCAATCCTGATCCTGGGAAACTGCCAGCTCTGTACTTTCTGTGTCCCTTATTTTACACACCTAATTCAGTTCATGAGCACTCAACTAACGACCTGATGAGTTGAATCATGGGCGATAAATGTGGAAGGAATCCAAAATGTGTAATGTGGGGGTGCTCCAGGACCAGGATTAGCAAACACTTCTGTAACCTACTATGCAGTGAGTGAACTGTTGTGCCCTTTCAAATGTCTCTCAACAGGAGGAGCTGCCAAACAGCTGTTGATGGCTACCCAACTTCCTGAAAACCTTTGTCTTCTGGCTTGTGAGTTTGTTTTTCTCA
>NW_015509185.1:0-674 GCF_001515645.1 Sinocyclocheilus grahami | reverse complement strand
GTCAGAAACATTTAGTATAACGTTACGTAAATTAACCAAATATACCATTCAAAAATACAATACTATTTCTTCTTTATGAATCCATATTTATTTCCTATTTCTTTTCAAACAAAGGTCTCGGAAACGTTTTATAACTTTACGATAAGCGTGATGCTTTTATAGCGGGTCATGCCAGAAATAGAGCTTAATCAGAAGTGAACTCACAATTTCCGCCTTTCAAAGTAAGCAAATGACGCTCAGTTGTAACGTAAATAAAAAACGGGAACTCATTCGTCAGGCAAAGCATAGAAACGGATGTTGCTGCTGCAGACGCCCTTTGTTACCATAGCAATATGGATAGTTGTGGCGGCGCAGAGCTAGAGCTCCTGCTATGCCTGAGCTAGGTAGCTTAGCTAACCTAAACGTTAAATGCAAACTATTTTAGACATATTCCGCAACTCCCTTGGAGAGCAGCTGCTGTGTATTTGGACTTTTACGCAGTTCCGGTCATCTGTACTAATGACAGGAACATAAAATAAAACAATATTCGCTGTGCAAGCTAACCGAAGTAAATACTTGCCTCTTCATTAATTCTTGGGCTGATATACACCTGAAGGTGAGTAACAATTTTATTGAATGAAATAGTTCTCATTCTGTTGAAATTGTTTAAAATAGCTTGTTTTTATTAAGTTATA
>NW_015509184.1:16070-16367 GCF_001515645.1 Sinocyclocheilus grahami | reverse complement strand
ACAGCCAGGAGGAGTCTGACGATGCTGTGGTTTTCTTCTGATTGAACGCTGAGGATCCGGCAAAAGCAGAAGCTCGTGATAATCAGAGGCAGAATCAAGCTCAGGACGTTCAGGTACGTAAAGGACATCCAGGCTGCACCTTCAGGAAACTCAGATCCGCAGGACGCTTTGCTGCTCTCCTTCACTTTGGCAAAAACAATATCAGGGAGGGACACAAACAGGCTGAGCATCCACACAAATAAGACCAGAGTCATTTTTGCAGGCCATTTTCTGGAACAGATGCTGTGTTTGTAGACG
>NW_015509184.1:7108-7788 GCF_001515645.1 Sinocyclocheilus grahami | reverse complement strand
ACACACGTCACTCCAGCTGTCTGAAGAGGCTCACAAACACTGCACGCTTCAGCCCCGTTTAAATCCTCTGGTCTCGGCTGTCCCTTCATTTATATAACGCAGCATTGTGTAACACAAGCTCAGAGTTCTGATCTGAACAGGTGCACATGTGCCACCCGTCGATGAGCAAAGCATGGTTTCACCTGACAGCTGAGTTACCTGCTACTCACGCACCTTATTCAGTCAGTTCTACTCATTTTCATATTATTAATCATTTTAGTGACTTGTTACCAAATGATTTTCCACCTACAGTATTACAAAACACCAGACCAGTGCAGACACTCATCTGAGCGTCCTCCACACTTGCCTTGTCGGCCGCCGTGAGTCTCATCCAGGGTTTGTCTGTACGTCTGTCGTAATCCTGAGCGTCCGACACCTCCACGTAATCACAGAAGCGGATCAGGATCCTGGCTCGACGCAGATCCTCCACTGTGGGCCTCTGACTCAGCTGAAACACCACACACACAGACACACACAGAGAATCGCGCTCGCACATTATATTAATGTGCTTTCGTCCTACAATAATGCCTCACACACACACACCCTCACACACACACACTCACACTCTCACACACACTCACACCCACTCACACTCTCACACACACTCACACCCTCTCACACACACACTCACTCACACCCTC
>NW_015509184.1:4403-5503 GCF_001515645.1 Sinocyclocheilus grahami | reverse complement strand
TCTCACACACACTCACTCACACACACACACACTCACTCACTCACTTTGCATGAGAGCCGGCGTCTGATCTCTCTCTTCTCCTCCATCTGCTCCTCCTCATTACGAGCTGCAGGTCAGAGGTCAAAGGTCAGAGGTGCTTTCACATCACACACATGCGGTGTTAAAGTCTGAATCGAGATCACTGCACATTACAGTCATCGTGAACTGCTGTTCACAACCTGTTTACTTCAGACTCTCTCTGTCTCTCGGAGCTCTGGACTCACGTTTGAGGATGTTCCTCTGCTCCAGCTCTTCAGCCGTGGGTCTCTGGCTCAGTCTCCTGTTCAAAACACACAATTTACAAATGTACAATATTTACAAACCATTCTTTCATGACCTACACTGCTCTATTGTCTTTCCAACCGGTTTGCTTCCAAACCACATCAGAGAGACACGGCTGTGCAAGCCATCCAATGCCTTGTTTACTGTATATTTATGTGCTCAACGCATGGGACCAAATGAACAATTCTGTGCCATTTTGCAAATGAGGCAATTATCTAATTAAATATTCACTAATTTGCATACATTTCCAGAAGAGGTTAATCTGAACATTCAGGTTAATAATTCCTCTTTGATTTAGTTGTCATATTAGAGTTAAAGGTTTTTCCAGAGAGGGATTCTGGATTTCTCTTTTTATCACTCCATAAATAAGAAAATACTGTCAACAGACAGAAGACATTTTCACCATGTTTTTAGGAGTAAAATGTGGTATAAATTGGTGAGAATGAAATATAAACAAACCTTCAGAATATAAAGATTCTGAAGGTTTGAAGTATTTTTGATGTTTTCTTTTCACTAGTCTGAAAGAAGACTGTCTTCTGAGAAATTGAGCATCGCATTACAGCTGCAAACGTCTGGCTCCTCAGATAACCGCAGTAACGCAGTGTTTGTGTGACACACACGACAATCAGTGATTATACAACCTAAGGTGGTTTCAGTCACACTGAAATAATGACAGTCACTGATGTCATCAGCATACACAGGTTATTTCCTCGAATGTCTTTACTGCAGTATTTGACTCATCTCACGCTCAGGGGTGTGTGTGTGAGTGTGTGTGTGTG
>NW_015509184.1:2424-4235 GCF_001515645.1 Sinocyclocheilus grahami | reverse complement strand
AGACTGCAGTCGCTCCTCATCCGTCTTTACAGGTAAGATGTTCTTATCCTGCAGATCTCTCGGAGACGGTCTGTTACTCAGCTTCACTGCCAGAGAGTCCTTCCTCAAGATCTTCAGGGCCAGTGAGTCTGAACGCAGACACACACAGACACAGACACAGGCACAGGCACAAACACAGACACAAACACACGCAGGCACAGACACACGCAGGCACAGGCACAGGCACACACAGACACAGACACACGCACAGACACACACACAGACACAGACACACACAGACACAGAGACACAGACACACACAGAGACACACACAGAGACACAGACAGACACAGAGACACAGACACACACACAGGCACACAGACACACACAGGCACAGACACACACAGGCACAGACACACGCAGGCAAAGACACACGCAGGCAAAGACACACACACACACACAGACACAGACACACGCAGGCAAAGACACACGCAGGCAAAGACACACACACACAGACAGACACAGACACAGAGTGAGCCCTGACTGCCTCATTACAAAAGGACAAATCAATGAATCTGCCATAACCCACCAGCAAACACAAACGATTTCAAGACTAACTTGTAAAGAGCGAATCGTCGTCATCGTCGTCCTCCTCCTGCTCTTCATCCTTATACATGCTGGGCAGGTCCTCGTAGTCAGACTCGTTGGGGATGTTCTCTTTATCATCGTCGCAGTCGATCACCACGGCCGGGAGAGGAGCGTTGTACTGACCCGCGTGAACCGCAGAGCTGCAGGAACACAACACACCAGCGGTCATGTGACAGCAGAGACTTCTGGGACAGATACTCGCTAGGATGATCTCAAAGCATCTGTGATACACGCTTCACCGTACATCACACATCCACCAAACACTGAGACGTTAAAGCTGATGAAGAGCACTGAATTAATCAGTGTTTTGAACAAATTGAGTGAATAATTCAATGACTCATTCATAGAGTCACTTTCCATCACCTACTGGTGTATCCGTGTAACTGCAGAAAGAGTCTGCAATGTAAAATCCCTCCTCTAACACACAGACAGACAGACAGTCTGTCTGAACACAGATGAATGCAATGCAGTGAAACCTGTTACATCAGCACTATTAGACACTTATCGGCCAATCAGACTCCAGCACCTCAACTAAATGTTAAGATATAAGCTACTCAGGCTCATTGGAAATACGTGCCTCTACCCATGTATCTGCCAAACTCAAAAAATGTACCTATACGTACAAATCGCTGCAGTTTCCAGATGAAATGAACACTAGAAGCAGCAAAACTCACACAAAATCTGATTTACAGGGCCAGAGTTGATTAAGAAAGCCTAATTTTCACTCAATTCCTTGCACAATACTATGTTATGACCTCATCTATTTTAACATGCTGCGAGATTTGGAAACTGATACTTTTGGATATTAGTGTTACATATACAGCTTCCTATGTATGGGTTTTCTAACACAGCAGGTTTGCTCCGTAGTGTTGCACTTGTGATGTGAAGCACTTCGGTATGAATCCCGCGAAACTAGCGTTCAACAAAATCCACATGGAAGTTAAAATGGCATGGTTGCATCAACAAATGCGTTTTTATGTCACTTTTTTTTATGGCATTTGTTAACACTATTGGGTAGGTTTAGGTGTAGTGGGAATGTTATTTTCCCAACACGTTAGAGCACATAGTCACATATTGAATGTACATTTTAGTGCTACTCACTTTGAAACTTCCATGAAAGTGCAATAAGGCACGTAACATTGCTTTTGCAGAAGCGTCACCACAAGCACATATTTTCAGTGAGC
>NW_015509184.1:0-344 GCF_001515645.1 Sinocyclocheilus grahami | reverse complement strand
GCTGCAGTACTGGGTCAGATAGACTCATCTAACATCCGCAGCGGCAGGCAGTCAATCAGTGAGTGCTGGTTAACTGGGCCAGGGAGTCTGTGGTGGGTAGTAAGCTGGGTCAGAACCTCACCCAGAGACCACCGTCACACAAGGGATACAACTAATGGTTATTTTGATAATCGACTCGGCTGTCGATTACTTTCTTTCCATGTTTTCACAGATATACAGTAGGGGGCGCTGTTACGGACCTTTTAAAAGAGTACAGCATCTCCGCATCCAAAAACAAGATGATGATCAGCTTTGTTTATGATCTGTGGTTTCTGCACATGCGAGCTAACATGCTCATCAAACAT
>NW_015509183.1:15682-16377 GCF_001515645.1 Sinocyclocheilus grahami | reverse complement strand
ATTTTGAATAGAAATATTACCAAACATTAGAATTAGACACTTTGAGAATATGCCAGTGATAACAGTAAAAAGAAAAGAACAATCCAACCGCATGTCGGCGCACGTGATTAACCGCTCATGTGTGACACGCTCATATCACTAGGCGCCACTCACTAACACAGATTGCGCTTTTGTGTTGACAAAATGTGATGCGGGCAGTGGAATAGGAAAAACATGCAAGAAGATAAGAGTGAATTCTTTTAAGCCATTTCATGCATGAGACGCTGCAATTGATGCGAGTGCAACAGTCAAACATGTCCATGTTTACATAGAAGAATGCCATTTCATGCATGAGACGCTGCAATTGATGCGAGTGCAACAGTCAAACATGTCCATGTTTACATAGAAAAAATGGAAAAGCAGCGCAAGCGAATATAAAACCTGTAACTACTGTATGTCTGATATTTCATTTTTGCATCATGGTGACAGGCTGAAAGCTGCTGTTGTTTTTATTGAACATTTATAGATAAGGAAAGGAAAGGACGTGATGTGTGGCCAAGTATGGTGACCCATACTTGGAATTTGTGCTCTGCATTTCACCCGTTCAAGTGCACACACACACACGCACACACACACACACACACACACACACACACACCCCACACACACCACACAAACCACACACACCACACACCCCACACACACAGCAGCCAGAA
>NW_015509183.1:10930-12861 GCF_001515645.1 Sinocyclocheilus grahami | reverse complement strand
TATTAAAAGTCTTTGTTTTATTCAACAGATATTTTTATTTATGGTTGCCTGTTCAGGGCCACAATTTGATTAACATCCCAACAAGACAAACAGTTTTTCGCCATTTTTGTGTTCAGGATTTTTTGGGCGGGACTGAAATCATGTATCGATGACGCCCTGGAACCACTGAGCATGGCCCCTCCCCTAACACTATAATATGTTGGCATGTAAACCATGGCATGGTTTCAGCCATGACAGCAGACACGCCCCAGTGTTTGAGAGCAGAGAATACTGCTTATTTTTTCAAGATTTTGATGCCTTATTTTATTTACTTGGCGTTTTTTTTTAGCATTCAAATTTGGCTGAGTGGTTAACACATTTTTCTGTGGTGTGACAATCTCAGAACACGTATTTAATATTGCTTTACACAGACTTTAATGTAATTGTCAATCTCAGAGCATGTCTATAATGAGTCACAGCTATAAAAAGATCACAATCTTGCAAATCACATAAGCTGGTGGAAAAGATAAAGATACATTTTCTTTTAAACTGACAGATTTAACATTGTTTCACTTATATGATAAGAACTGTACGGAGGCCCTAAAAGGAACATGGTGGTGGAAAAATATGGGGTGGGAGAAAAAAAAAAAAAAGTATTTTCAAATCTTTTGCGTTCTCTCACAAAACATTTGCATTCCCCAGAGAAACTTTGCATTCTCTCGCAAAAATGTTTGCATTCCCTCACAAAGATATTTGCGTTCTCTGGCAAAACCAGTTGAGTTCAGACAAACACTTCCTGCTTACTTTACAGCTTGCAGTGGTTCATACAGCCTGAAGAAATACAGTCAGTGCTTAGTTCGAGTCACGGTTTTAGTTTAATAAAATATACTACATAGCCAACAGGAAAGCAGATAAGCCCAGAATATGAACAGAAAGCGCTAAATTGCACGTTAGAGCTGGGCGATTTCTCCAATTTGATCAATTAATTCGAATTTAAATGTTTTGCCACAATTTTATTTTTAGAAATCGAGGAATCGTGATTTTGAATAGAAATATTACCAAACATTAGAATTAGACACTTTGAGAATATGCCAGTGATAACAGTAAAAAGAAAAGAACAATCCAACCGCATGTCGGCGCACGTGATTAACCGCTCATGTGTGACACGCTCATATCACTAGGCGCCACTCACTAACACAGATTGCGCTTTTGTGTTGACAAAATGTGATGCGGGCAGTGGAATAGGAAAAACATGCAAGAAGATAAGAGTGAACTTCTTTTAACTTGAGCGCCTAGACTATATGCTTGAGCGCCGCGTTTATAGAATGCCATTTCATGCATGAGACGCTGCAATTGATGCGAGTGCAACAGTCAAACACATTCATGTTTACATAGAAAAAATTAGGGATGCACGATATATCGGCCACCATATCGGTATCGGCCGATAAATGCTAATTTTTTCTGTTATCGGTATCGGCCTGATAAGAAAATTTGGCCGATATCTTAAAGCCGATAAATAATGCATTATTTTCTTCAGAGACACTTCAGATGCGCGCTGTTCGTTTGCAGCCTTTTGTGCAATTGTACGTTGTAATATTGTGTTTATTTGATGTATATCTGATTTATCTCATATAGAATGCGTTTTTACATAGAAAAAATGGAAAAGCAGCGCAAGCGAATATAAAACCTGTAACTACTGTATGTCTGATATTTAATTTTTGCATCATGGTGACAGGCTGAAAGCTGCTGTTGTTTTTATTGAACATTTATAGATAAGGAAAGGAAAGGACGTGATGTGTGGCCAAGTATGGTGACCCATACTTGGAATTTGTGCTCTGCATTTCACCCGTTCAAGTGCACACACACACACACACACGCGCGCGCGCGCGCGCACACACACACACACACACACACACACACACACAACAGAGACAAAAAAACAAACACACACA
>NW_015509183.1:10141-10795 GCF_001515645.1 Sinocyclocheilus grahami | reverse complement strand
GACCTGAGACTCGAACCTGCGACCTTTGGGTTACAAGTCCGACTCTCTAACTCTCTCTTTAAATGCTAGGTCACTAGGACAACTGCATCAGAGCACATGTTCTAAATGCTAGGCCACAATTCTGACAATATTTCCAACATTACACTCCAAAATTTTTTTTTCTTCAAAATCTTCTTTAAGAAGAAAGAATGCAGTGAATATCAATATATCCTCACCTGCTCCTCAGTGGGCACCTGTCCTGTGATCAGCAGCCAGAACACTCCACCTGGAACCTTGGGCAACAGCTGCTGACACTCTGGAATGCTGTAACCACGGAAACGGATGCCCTACAGATGCAATCGATAAACACAGGGAATGTGTCAGCATGTTTGATTGAATAAACACTACAGCTTCGAACTCTGAGAGGGTACGGGGTTAGTGGGATAACTACTGACACCAATATTTATTTATCCAAGGCACTGTGGTGCCACTTTCTATTTTTAGCTTTCAGCAGCATACCATTGTGCAAATGATGAGCTTCTATAGCCGCTTTCACACAGAGATTCCAGAAAATACACAGATAATGTGTCCCGTGATCGTTTGATTTTGGTTCATTCACACTGATTTTCTGGAGTCTGTGCGTGCGTTCACACACATTCCGTAAAGACACGTGAC
>NW_015509183.1:9293-10131 GCF_001515645.1 Sinocyclocheilus grahami | reverse complement strand
TGACACTCTGGAATGCTGTAACCACGGAAACGGATGCCCTACAGAAGCAATCGATAAACACCGGGAATGTGTCAGCATGTTTGATTGAATAAACACTACAGCTTCGAACTCTGAGAGGGTACGGGGTTAGTGGGATAACTACTGACACCAATATTTATTTATCCAAGGCACTGTGGTGCCACTTTCTATTTTTAGCTTTCAGCAGCATACTATTGTGCAAATGATGAGCTTCTATAGCCTCTTTCACACAGAGATTCCAGAAAATACACAGATAATGTGTCCCGTGATCGTTTGATTTTGGTTCATTCACACTGCCGGTGATTTTCCGGAGTCTGTGCGTGCGTTCACACACATTCCGTAAAGACACGTGACACTAGGATATAATGTGTAATGTCACGCATACCGTTTCACTAAGCTGGCGAACGATCTCCGCTTCAGCACAGATAGTGAGGAGCTCCCTGATCTCTGCTTCATTCTAGTTTGCGCATTTTTATTTTTTTTGTTGTGAATGTTGATCTGCCTTCAAAACACCCGGTAACCCCCGATAACGTGCGCCATCACTACAACACACCCTTTACGGCATTGGTCCTGGCTTTTGTTCACACAAGGCTTGTTCCTGGACTGATCCCAGCAATGTTACAAGGTTCTCATCCCGGGATCGTTCCCGGGACGTGTTTGCGTACACACAGAAGGCACTTTTTTGGCTATTTTCTGGGATCAACGCGCTGTGTGAAAGGGGCTTATGACGCAGTAAACTTTCATCATGCATTCAAGTTTCACAACCTAAAATGCAAATTTGACATGTCAAGGCTAAAATTTGCAGACTGATATAATAATA
>NW_015509183.1:4039-9270 GCF_001515645.1 Sinocyclocheilus grahami | reverse complement strand
AATTTGACATGTCAAGGCTAAAATTTGCAGACTGATATAATAATAATTTTTTGAAAGACAGGAACATTTAGACATTTTTGACTTAATTGTAATACTTACAATAAATAGTATGTATGACAAATAATTAAATATTAATAAAGTATTATACAACTATTAATAAACAACAAGATATCATTACTTATAAATACTATTTTAATATTAACTAATAATTATTTTTATGATTTTGTAATCTACAACTTTGTGACAAACCTGTAAACATTTTATTATTAAATCAAAACAATTTAGAATTAATTACTGCATAAATAAATATAACCCAGTTTAAGATACATTTTTGTAATACCAGACAACGTATCTATCAAAAGTTGTGAGTATATAATTGACAGTATGTGTGCACTTACCTCATCGGGGTCGAGCACAGATGTCTCGTACACTAAACCCTTCATGCCTCTCATTCCTCCATAAACCTGTTATACACAAAACATGACACAAACATTATTGAAATACCATATGTCAACACCTGTTTCTGAGCTACAACCCTTCAATTTACTTCAGACCTCTAGTTCAAGTGTCATATATGAGAGCAATAATGCCCCTCAGGTGCAGTTTAATCGGCAAAATAGAATAACTGGCTGTGAGACAAAGACCAAATGACTCAGCTGAAACAACGGCCATGAGAGCAGCAGCACTCACACCACAGCCTGTGGGTCCTTGACAAAACAGCCATCCAATTAGAGGGCAAAAACTATTACTGTTTGTGGTGGTTTGCAGCACTACATCATGTGAGATTGGACTGGTCAGATATGTTAGGCAACATTTGCTTGTTACATCAGTCAGATGAAACAACCTGGCTGAGTTCACTAGCTGGATATCATAAATTTAAGCCAGTGATTTCAAACATGAAGCATTTAAGGTAGAAAGAAAAGACTATTAGTAATAAAAATAATATTAATAATTAAAAATATTAATAAATACTATAATAGTGTAGATATAGGTATACATATAATTCTAAAATAACCCAGCATCCACAACAGGTTTATAATTATTACAACTCATTTGGTGGATTGTAATGTAGCCTAAAGTGATGACCGATAAAAAGCATACAGACATGATTTACAGTAACGGTGAATGCAGTGATCTTTCTCTCACCATGTCCACTGTGATCTGACCAACTGTGGTTTTGCCATGCTGCTGTCTGAAGTTCTTGATCCTGCTCTGTTCTTTAGGGATGAGGTCTGCCAGGACATCTTTCAAATTCTGTATAAGGTCAAGGGAAAAAGTCAGTTTTCAGGTAAAGGATCAGGCACAGATTTAACAACTGTCTTGTACATGTATTATAAAAGAGGTTCAAAAAAAGTAGCCCCAGACATAGTGATAGTGACTCAACCATTCCATCAAAAGCAAGGCTGCGATCTAATCTCTGTAGTGCAATTAAAATCTAAAGTCTGGTTGTGGCTGTGATCATTGATCCGGGATATCTGCAGTGATGCAAACACGTACCGTGGATGCGCTGACATTTCTGGCAGCCACAACAACACATGCTGCATTCTGGAAAAGAAAGAAAAACAATCACTTTGATGAAAGATTGCAGAGGAAGCTGATCGTCATAACCTGGGCTAATAGTCAGATTTCACCGCAGAAGTCCTGTTGACAGCTGCAAGGAAGGTGACTTTAGTTGCACAACGCAAAATACATCAGTTGCCAATTTCTTTGTATTCAAATTACAAGCTACTTACTACAAGTTTCTACTGGACCAAATGTTTTCAACTGGCTCTGAACATCAAAACCGTTAAAGCATTTTTCCATCATAACATTTTACAACTTTGGCAATTAGCTGCTGTTTTGGTCTAAAGAGAGTTACAGCACATTTATTGTGTAGACAAAACTGCTAGAGCAACCAGAGGTGAAGTGCGTCTTGAACTATTACCACTGCGCCATTCATTATGACCGTCTTATTTGGGGTTCGATACAATTATAGCAAAGATATATACAATGACAATATTTCACAGGAACATAAAAGGTGCTCAGGTGCAACAGAACACGACAAATCCTGCAGAGATAGGTGTATGGATCCAACTGTTACTTCTATTACAGAATTCCTTCAGGAAGAGTTATGAGTTTATCTGCACGACTCGACCCATTCTTACATCAAGACACATCCTTCACTTCTATATAAAGCTTTAGATTAAGAGTCATGTCTGATTGACTCACGGCAGGACCGGATAAAAACTGCCACTGCAGAATGAATCAAGCACGGTCGTAAAGCCGGGTCAGATTGGCAAGGCATGTAGGGAGATAAATAGGGGGATATGATTCTCCTAACAGAATATATAGTCACTGGAATCATCATTAATCCTCTTCACACAAACTGGCAGCGGTTTATAGCATTCAGCTGTAGGTTGTGGACTACTGAAATGTTGGTTAGCTTAAAAAAATGGATTCACCTCTGATTATTAGTTAATAGTAAATATAATCAATCACATAACTACCCAATCGTTATACATCATGCCAGGTAGTACTGAATAGACAAGCAGTGCTCACATTTTCTTTAGCAAAAATAGTGATGCACTGATATTAAAATTCTGAAGTTCAATATGTCTTCATGTTTACATGTCTTTCATATCCAAAACAAATAAACATCACACATCACATCCAGGCTTCCTTTCACCTCAAGGGTCAGACGAAGACTGGAAGACTGAGCTGGATTACGCAGGGAATGACTGCACCTTCCTGAACAAAAGCCAATGCTTCCTACACCATGGGCCTCCTGATCACCATGTGGGTCAGTGCTCTGACACCAGACAACTGTCACTCTACCCTACAGCTAAAGATTATTCTAACACACCTTACACAACATACAGTAGCTGTGAGACCAGAAAAAACACTCCAATCAGGTTTAGAGCTCATTTATGGGGCGGTCTGTATTGTTGTTGATAAGTAACTGCTAGCCTCTGACGTTCCTGCGAGTCTGCGGCCGTGTAATCTGTGGGAAAAGTGAGGCTACCAGCAGCTGTTCACCTGAACCCAGTGTGAGTGCAGAGAAGGGCGATTACATAAGCCTCTGTACTGTAGTAGCTGAATACTTCCAGACTTGTCCAAAACAATACACTTCACATAACTTAGAGGTGAATGTGTAATAGAATACATTATTATAACAGCATTTCCAAATAATTTGAGACTTGCATAATTTAACATTTTTGTAAAAGTTTACAGCATTTCACTAGATTTGTAATAATAATAAAAAAAAGTGTAAACCTTAAAAGGTACAATATGTAAGTTTTCACCGCTAGAGGGTGCGTATTCAAAACAAACAAAGGCGTAGTTTGATGACGCCATGTGGAATCATGGGAGTTGTTGTCTTCACCCCCACAGCTGACGCAATCCGACGGGACTCAGGCAGAAATCATGTTCATGGATGAGCTAATGTATTAAAGATTTATTAACATTGTAGTATGAAGCAGAGTGAGGCGGAAAGCCATTGAAGTGAAACGAGGCCGCTGAAGCAATTGCTAATGAGAGACAAGAGTGACACACGGCTCGAAAGCAGCGGAGCTTTTATTATGCCACACTTTAGCGCTTCCGCTCATTCCGGTCGTGCATATTCAGAAGACAATGAAACCGAAACCAAATAGAGTTGAAACAGGAAGTGAAGTAAACAGAAGAGAATGACAAAATAACGGTCCACATAACAGAACATAAACCTGACAATAAGATTGTTAGTCTATCGTTAGCCTATATGTCTAACAGTTAGCCTAGTTGTAATCTGATTTTCTAATCTGACTGGACAAGAGACTTTCTATTGATATTTCCATCTGCGCGCGTTCTAGATGGGATGTCAGTCAGTGCAGTTACAGTGTTGCGCCACAAGGTGGTGGCTGTCATTCAACTACACGTTCAAAAACGCGGATTCATTCATTCAAAGAGATGTAATGAAACACGCTGTTGAAATCATTTTAACTTTGAGCGCCACTTTAGAAGGCTCAGCTGACCAGCTATGCGTCGATGCTAAAACAGAGATTACGTTTTCCTTGGACATGACAACCTATTTTCACAAATATGTATGACTCGACCTGGAGGACAGACACAAGTAATCGCACGCGCTCAGTCGATTTCTTTCTCATTCACAGTCTGTTTAGGCTTGTTAAGTGCAAATCTACGGAGCCCCTGTACAAATCAGCATGGTTTAATATTCAGTCCACATGCATGAAGTGCAAAACGAGAAGGGCATAACTATAAAACATAAAAAAGAAAACACGCAAAAATCGCGGTTGCTCCTGTTCTTACATTCCTCTGCGGTTTGCTCATCAATAGAGCGGTAATGCGATATTGCGGTTATCGCAACAGCCCTAGCGGTCATCACCGGTCTAATAAAACACACAACATATTAAGGGGGTCCTATTATGCTTTTTCACTTTTTTAATTTTAGTCAGTGTGTATGTTTGGGCATAAAAAAAAATCTAGAAAGTTTCAAATCTCAAAGTCCACTCCAAAGGGAGATATTTAGTTTTTAAAAAATCTATTTTCAAGAACTACAGCAAACGGCTCCGGGCTTTATGATATCACAAAGCGGCTCATTAGAATTTCATTACAAATAATTCCCGCCTACAGAAATTCGAATGGGTGGGGAGGGGCGAGGTTGTGGTTAGAACGCTTGGTTGAGTGAGCGCATGAGACGAGACGAAGAAGAAGTGCTGCTGCAGAGTTAGTGCGTCAGAGAAAACCAAGAAGAAGAGCTGCTGTGCTGTAGCCTCAAATTTTTGGCATGTCTAGAACAGTGGTTCTCATGTCCAGTCCTCGCGTACCCCCGCTCTGCACATTTTGCATGTTTCTCTTATTGCTTCATACGTTTGTTATATTTGACTGTAAGTGCCCTGCGAAGTGGACATTACCGGATATTCCTCCATGATTCCAGTTTGAAGGGAGCGTATATGTTCCATACAAAGGGCATTTAAGTGTGCGAGACGTGAATTTAAATTGTATTTATTTACAGAGGTATATTATGTCCCACTTCACGCTTCTCTAGTAAGTTTCGTTTGTGTGTGAAGACGCTGCAGGCAGTGCCGCAGCGCAAATCTGTAAATGAATATTCCGAAGTGAAGTAAACTTCAACGGATTTCCCCTGCTCAGGGAGTAGGGAGCAATGGACACTGTGTAGGGAGCATGTCAATCGGAACACAGTTCATGCACGGAGCTCACGTCTAACGAGATGATCTGAATCAGGTGTGTTAACAAAG
>NW_015509183.1:0-3842 GCF_001515645.1 Sinocyclocheilus grahami | reverse complement strand
GCCGAACAGCACCGCCGGTGTGCCTACACTCATAGAAAATAATGTATTTGAATGTTAAAGACATGGCGCAACGCTGCGCTTCTCATCCGGTGTGCGACCGCCTGAAACGCTGTTTTTTTTCACTTCCGAAAGCGGATTGCAATTTACTTTTTAACTCGGTTCCTGAGCATTATAACCCCAATTTGCTATTGTGTGCTGCGCATTTTACTGAGGACAGCTTCCACATCAAGAGTGATTCCCAAAAGCTTTTGTTGAGACAGAGCAAGAGGCGGGGCAGTACTAAAACACCGTCTAAGCTGTTCGCCAATCACAACGCACTGGGACAGCTAACCAATCACAACACATTTTGTTTTTCGGAAGGCAGACCTTCATCAAAGCATAATAGGACCCCTTTAAAGCATCTTTGGTGTTTCCATGTTTTCTACAAAACAAAACCGGAAATCAAGGGTGTATGATGTCATTGGCAGGCAACACAATGACGCTATAGACATGGAGCGCGTCACTAGTTAAAATTGCTTATTTCTTTGGATTTAAACATTCTTCAAAACTCAAGTCAGCTAAATATATAACACTGTTCTAGTGGATTTTGGATATTTTAATAAAAAAATCTTACATATTGTGCCTTTAAATGCCTTCATGCGTTTTTTTTTAACACGCAAGTGAAGAAATTAAGACATAAGTATCATAATTTTACTACTGTAAAGTAAAATAACTAACATTTTACAGTGCAGTTGCTATATAGCGTATAGTGCATAGACATTTTTAACTCTTCAATTTGATCACTTAAAAGCTCTTAATTTTGCTATCAAACTGCACCAGACTGATGCATTTAACTTTAAAACATACAAAATTGAGGGAAAAACTGATACAATATAATAGAAAATTGTTACTTTAAAAGTATTTTTAATTATGCATTTTAATAAAAACTATTTTATTACCTTTTCTGAAATTACATTTTTTTTTAAATGGAAGCAAAGATGCATGCTATATAAAAGTGACCTTCAAAGTAACAACACCGTTACAAAGACTGCAGAGAATATAGCATAGCACAGGCTACTAGCCAGCTGGCAACCTTAGACCTTTCTATGACCTTTGACTCAGTTCTATGATATGGAGCCATATATGCAAAATAGACACATGAATCATGTGTTTGAAAGGATCACTAAATGCCATATGGAGGAATTTCTGGTCAGACAAAGGACTCTTTGGAAAACGTATATAAAAGACTGACAGGTAATGCTCTAATAATTTTCAAAACTCCTCTGCGCTTTGTTTAGACAAAAACATCTTGTTTTTTTGATACTCAAAGCAGATGGCAGGTGGATAGCGGTGTCAGACGGGTCAGACAGACATGCTTGTCCACCATCTGAATGCTTGAAGAGGAACAGCTCTTACCACTACAGAAAAATCCATTCACATACACAAGCAAATCTCTCTGCAGTATAATTTAAACCTTCTTTGTGTCCACAAGTATTTACAAAGCAGACTACTGAACAGAGGTCTGAACACAGTCCAACACATTACCAAGAAATAAAGAAAATTACTTAAGGAAGTACAGTACAGAAATGTGCCTTGGCCACTCCTATGAACGATCAGTCAGCAGATTACATAAGTGTCATACACTGCAGAAAAAAAAGCTGAGAAACTCTTAATGGTGTACAAAGGTCATCTTGGGGTGTGAACTGAGTATTAACCCTGAATGACAAGAGCACAGTAACCTATTTTTACAAAAAGTCATTCAGACAGGAAGGCGTTGGTTTTAGAGATGTATCGATGGACTGGCCAGGGACCAATATCAGGCGATTTTCCGCATGCTTGGCCCGGACCAGGGACCGACCGGTAGTTGCATAGTATGTTGAAAAGAGTATGCCAAAAGTCCCTGGATGGTCTACTATTTCAGGTCGATTTTTGAAGTGTGGATCCGTGCACACTCTAATGGCTAATATTACCCACAAACCATTGCGCTTTGACGAATGATTCGGTTGAGAACTACAAACGTGCATAAAAAGCGTTAAACTACAAACATGGTGGATGTGCACAACCCTTAGATAAAGGGGTTTAAGTTACTAATAATCAACATTTAGCCTGGTAAAAAAGTATTTATTTAATGTTATCCGTGTTATATTTCATCTGCATCAGCAATAAACTTTTATAAACATCCGTTTGGTCGTTAACTTTTAAATGCATCATTATGCAGAAAATATGAGCAGAGTTCTCCGCATGAAGCACCTATCAAATTCACACCCCAGCATATGTAGACCGTTTTGAGCAGTTGTGTTCAAAGGAATTTAATGAAATCCATTGAAGGTTATTTAATTTTAGTTATATAATTCATATACATATATCATATCATTTCATATCATTTAGTTACATAATTTGATTTAATAATAACAACCCAATTTGAAGCAAAAACAGAATGTTCTGACTAGCTTTGTGAAATTATACTACATGCCTGAACGAAGCAAACAGCAGAAGCTCTGAATGAGATGCAGATTCACTCTCTGACAGCAGGAGGAGCTTCTGGAACACCAGATACGGCTTTCCTTGGTTACTGCTGTAAACGAAGCAGCACTGCTCTGAAACACTGCTTTAATATGAACTATACAGAGACGAGATGAAAAGAAAATACCACATATACTTTTCTGAAGACAGTCAGTTCCCCTCAGAAACACATTTATATAAACCCCCAAATCAATATTGAGGATTTTCTTCCAATAGTTCGTGCATCATGAACAGTGAGTGATCTGCCTGCTACAGTATTTTTCTCTGTGCGTCCGTCTTCAGCGTCTCTAGCCTGTGTTAACGGGCGTTTACAGACTTCATATTTTCACATAAATTACATTTTGGAAAACGATTGCATTGCAACGCAGTTTGTGCAAGTCCAGAACAGAGACGAGTTGCTTGCAATAAGACAAAAACAGCCGGTTGCCGATCGCGTAAGTTCCAGGGGAAGCTCCTTAAGTTCGGCTGTCCTACACACACAGCTGACTGACCGCTCGCTCGCACCAACAGGAGGAGGAGGCTCGTGTTACTCTCTACACTGCACTCAACCTGAGGGATTCCTACACTTTCAGTCTTTGAGGAGACATAAAAAACAGCGCATACCGCAGGAACGGTATAGCGGAAAATATTAGCGGTTTTGAAACCGTGAAATTTTCAAATCGCGGTATACCTTGAAACTGTTAATCGGCCCATGCCCAGCCCAAAACTTGCCTACTCGTTTACTACACACTCACAATTGTGTACTTTTTCCTCACCAAAAAAGTACATACTTTAATCAGCTGGTTGAATGACTCATTAAAACAGTCATCTGCCGCCACATACTGGTGGATTGGTTTCATATTTAAAAGTATCATTGCATTTTTCCCAACAGTTCTTAATTGTATATTTAAAAATTATTTAAAACATTAATCTTTTAACATCATTTATGCATTTGGAATTTTGTGATGCAAATTCATTTATGGCACCTCTCAGCTTTATTAAAAAGTCTGTGTAAATTAGTGGTTGACCGATATATCGGCCGATATTTGACATTTTTTTAATACGTTTTTCTGTTTGGCCGATGTGTTCGAGGTGGGACTTTTATTTTGACGGTGCTGAGAACGGCAGCGCCTGAGCACATAGTGCTCACATTCTCCCTCTTGTTCACTGTTGTTGTCTAATACGGATAGAACTCTGTCTAATAATCAAATAGAACGGTTAAACAAAGGAATTGAAATGTATACAAAAAGTATTAACGATTGCTTTTATATTATTAGTAATAGAAAGGCAAACATTATAATACTTTTTTTTTTTTACTGTCAGCATTCAGCAAATATGCATTTATATCATTTAAACAAATC
>NW_015509182.1:15977-16374 GCF_001515645.1 Sinocyclocheilus grahami | reverse complement strand
CTTGCAGAAAAAGGCTTCCCAAAACAAAGTTACTGGGTTAATCTTATTCACTTTTTCATGATATGTCACCTTTAAAGTTCTAGTATTTTTGTTATGCGCTTTTGTTATTTGTATTAGTTTCTGTTGTTTTTATTTTTTCAATATTTCTGTATAGCATTAATTAATTTTTTATGTTGGTTTTAGTGTTTGTAATTTTAATACTTCAACTTCAACTTTTTATTTTATTTTACCTAAAAAAATAAAATAAAATTTTGTTTTAGTTAAAAATAGCAATACACTAACAACACTCATATAAACATTTATAAAATATTAAAATGTTAAAAATTGTCAAATTAATGTAAAGATCATTTTTAATATCTATCGTATTTAATTCATTATTAGTAAACATAATCATAAT
>NW_015509182.1:13758-14218 GCF_001515645.1 Sinocyclocheilus grahami | reverse complement strand
GAGCCGCAGAAGAGACATTGTTTGTCAAGTGCTTTCCGATTCGAGACGGAGTGAATCACGGACAAATGCGTTTTATTCATTCGTTCATAACCACTCATACCCCACTCCACCGACACAGTTTTGCGTAGGGTCCTCAGGTTATGTAGTTTTTGTTAATGACATTTTTCTGTTTATTTCCCCCAAAAATGTATTTAAGCAGCTTGAATTGGCTCAACCAGAGGTGTGAGTTTGGGGCAACTTTTGAATGTTTCATACAAAACAAAACAAAAATACCACTGTCCAATCGCATAGAAACAGCCCTCAGAGGTCTTTGGGAAATGAGCTGTATTCATAGTTGGCTGATTACATTCCTGAGGTTTCGCTGCAGTGTCAGTGTCAAACTCCATTGCTTTTAATCCAGTGGGGTTGCTAAACCCTTTAAGACTGAGTTTGATTTAATTAGCAAGATCAGTGCTGTGTG
>NW_015509182.1:11594-12151 GCF_001515645.1 Sinocyclocheilus grahami | reverse complement strand
CTTTTAAGGGTGTTTTGGGAGACATATGTTCAGGACTGCAGGGCTTGGGATGTGTTTGGTACACTGCAATGCAACCTGAACCTAAGAGTGATATGAATACTGAGCATCATCCCTGGAGTTTTCTGAAGCACAGAACTGAATCTGAGGACTTATCAAACTCCATGAGAACTGTGAATTTAGAATAGCAAAGAACGTCACAACCGACTTCGGTTTTGATTAACTCATCTCACACTCTTTCTGTCGGCTGGCTTCTTGATGTGTTAATGTACCCTGCAGTAGTTTTGGGCCTCTGAGGCTTTTGATAGCAATGTTATGAGAGTCTAGCAATTGTCGTTTAACAGTATTGGGGCTGTTTCCTCTTGGACAAATGTTGAATTTGAATCCCAGAATTCCACTAGCCTTATTGGCTTATGACCACGCTCACCATAATAAGCTTCATAAATCCACGGAGGAAGACATTTTGTTTTCCTGCCAATCCAGAGTATTTTAGATGAATAACTAATTACTAAATAAATACCAAAGTTCAAAACTGCCTCTGTAATTTCTCAACCATGTTT
>NW_015509182.1:8129-10482 GCF_001515645.1 Sinocyclocheilus grahami | reverse complement strand
ATTACTCCAGGCTTCAGTGTCACATGATCCTTCAGATATCATTCTGATATGATGATTTGGTGCTCAAGAAAGATTTCTTTTACTATCAGTGTTGAATTCCAGAAATCTGTTGTGCTGCTTAATGTTTTTGTGGAAACCATAATACATTTTTTAAGGACTCTTAATGAATAGAAAATGTAAAAGTACAACAATTATTTGAAATAGTAATAATTTAATGCATCCTTGCTAAAAAGTAATAATTTCTATTATTAAACATTATTGATCTTATGTAATATATTTACAAAAAATCTTTCTTGCCCTAGATTTTTTTAACTGTATGATTTAGTGTACTGTATGTTATTTAAATTATTATAATTTTTTGTATTATTCTGAAGCCCCCTTAGAAGTTAGCTGAGGCTCACTAATGGGCCCCCTGGTCCTAAACTCACCCAAATTTCCTACTTCTAACAAGCCATTTGTCTGTCCACACTGTCAATTCAGAAGGTATTTGATGTTTAATGCAGAGCAGGATTTTAGACAAGTGAGATTTCACAGTAGGCAGGGCTAACCGACACAAACAATTAATGTATTATATGATATATTGTTTCAGGACCATCAAAATATCATCTATCATCTATCATCAATGTCTGTCTATAATCGTGTGCTACTTAGATAAATCATGTTAAGTTTGTGGTTCCATATATGTATTGTGAGTCGGTGATGCTGGCCTGTTCCTAATTCTGTGCCTCACCGTCAGTGTGAAGTGCCAGAGGGTTTGTGCATGGTTGATAATAAGGGTTTTGTCATGGTTTTATTTAGTCCTCTGTGACCCTGTATTAAGGGCAAGGAGAAGGGGAGAACTGCAGATTTGAAGAAATGTGCTGAAACCAGACATAGTGAGAGACTGAGAGAGAGGAAAGACACACTGGGGAGGAGAAGATACAATGAGTACTGTGTGTTAAAGATAGAAAGAAAGAGAAAAAAGGTAGAATGTAGGGAAGGTAAAAGAGTCATCTCCGTTCAAGACAAGTTACAAGCCAGCCTCATATGATGCAGAGTGAGGAGAGAATGTGGTCCGGTGAGGAGCCTGTCACAAATATATCCTACTCGTATGTCTAATGTAGCTTTGTATCCGCAGTAAGATCTTGCTCTCTCTTACTGACTCACTGTTAGAGTCTAGTGATTAGCACACATTTCTGAATGGATTTCATTTTAATATTTGGAGTGGTTGGTTTTGTTTGTTTGTTTGTCAAACCCAGTTGTGTTGTATAAGGGGGCTTGTTGTGTTGTCTCATTTGATTTGGTCCTGAATTCTGTTGGTGTCTCTGTTTTGTTTCTGCATGCTACATGTAAGAAGTACTGAATACATTTCAGCCGTTTTGAATTCACATTTTAACATATAATTTCATATAAACTGCTGTCTGTTTTGCCCTCGTGCTAACCAATTGTCTGTTTCTGATCAGAAATCCCTCGTTAGATGAGATGGAAGGTCACAGGTTTGATTCCCAGCACTTCCAGTTAAGGTGAGCGACTTACGTGAGCCGTCGTTTCGCTCCTGAATGTTCAATTATGTCCTTCTGCACTACGCACGCTTCCCCCAGCCTATTCTGTTTTTGAACCCTACAGACTGTGGATTGTTTGTATAAAATGAGACAGCGGCAGTCAGATTGAGTGACTGAGACAGGGAGAATGAATAAAAGAAATGAAAGACAGACCAAAACATCCCTGGATGTCAATCCCTGTGGAGTCTCTTTACACTGGCATGACACAGAACGTTAATTATTAAATGCAAATATTGAAGATCTGAGGGCCGTTTGGAGATGCTGAATTGAAGAATGGTGAAACTGAAATAGTCCATTTTTAAAATTGTAACACTAATTATCAAAGCTATATGTTGAACTAACCAGTTGCCGTTCTTTCCTTGTTCCTCCCACTTCCACTGCTATGTTTTTCACCCTCTCTCTCTTTTTCTCTCTCGGTCTATCTTTCCCTCTCTATGTTAGTGGTCGACCGATATGGGTTTTTGTTATGGCAAAATATTTTACTAAGTGAAAACACAGAATTCAAAGATATATTCTTTGAAATCAAGTCTTACTATTATAATTTTTATAGCTATTTTATTTTTAAGCAATATTGCTTCTCGTGTAAATGTGTTGTAGACATGTTTAAATATTTATACTGTAAACCAAGTGAAAAAGACAGAAAATTATTTGTTGATGTTCGACACTAGGTGGAATGGCCTGCTTGTATATCGGTCTGTCACTACTCTGTATCAGTCTACATCAGCGCACTAACCCTAGCTGCTCTTCTCTCTGCCTCTCTCTTTCTCTCCCACACCAGGCCTCCAGAGCCAGTTTACAGCACTGTGAACAAA
>NW_015509182.1:0-860 GCF_001515645.1 Sinocyclocheilus grahami | reverse complement strand
TTGGGGTGCCTCCAGGACCAGGGTTGGGAACCACTGCTCTAACCATTAGGCCACGACTTCCCCCCATTATTATCATCATACATCATTGATGGTTGAATTCTGTGTGTACAGAACAAGATTAAGCCCTCAGAAGAAGTGTGGCAATAATTTTTAGCTGCATTGCTGGCATGGCTGATGTGTGTCCAGTAGATGACATGTATTGTGATTAATGCTCTTTACAGCACACATTTAAACAGTTTGACTGACAAACTAGAATTTGTTTCAAGTTACCAAGTCCAGGCAGTGTGAAAGAACAAGAATTCATTAAGGTGTTTCTTGCTTTGTTGAGTGCTGAAATATGCAGCTTTTAGCTTTCAGACCATTTCTTCAAGGCCGAGGGTCATTACATAGGTACTCTGCAATTTGTTTCCTTTATTGAGGTTGAATCTGAAAGGAAATGTTTATTTTGCCGTCCGACGGGTGCGTAGTGTGCCAACCCATTAGAAACGAGAGCTTATATTTCACGTGGATGAGGCTTCTGACACATTTTCATATTCAGAACGCTCTTACAGTGGAAGAATGCTTAGAGAGAGAAGGGAGGGAGAATAACACAGGCTGACAGTGAATAAGTGGTGGCGGGTAAAGATGTGTGAGGGGGTTGCATATGAAATGCCAATCCTCCCCTCTTCTCCTCAGGTATTGTGAATTGAAAACGAGTGTAATCTATTTGGTTTGTTTTCCCATTTGGCTGAGCTTGAACTTGAAATGATAAACAGTAGCTGTTTGTAATCTGGGATCGAGCTGCTGAGGGAGGCAGACAGGAGCTCTATCAGCATTTTGCAGCCTGTATGTAGAGAGAGAGAGAGAGAGAGAGAGAGAGA
>NW_015509181.1:14990-16378 GCF_001515645.1 Sinocyclocheilus grahami | reverse complement strand
TGTATTATGTGGCCCAGCTTAACATGCTGATCTGAAATTGTCTTCTAAAATCATTCTAAATAAAATAAGAGCTAGTATAATTTAATTTTAAATCTATTTAAAACAGAAACTTTAAACATCTTAGTTTAAAGGAATATTTCACCACAAAATAAAATTTTGTATGTACTTCTAAGCCAATATTTAAATTCTTCCGTGAATTACACAAGGAGACAAAAACATAAGTGAATAGTGAACATGACATTTTCATGTGTTGCACCTGACAACTGGTTAGCACGTGCACTAGTGAAATAGCAAGTTTAAATTCATTTGTCCACAAATTAATTTTGAGAACTGTGGCAGTAAAAATTATCAGTAAATAAGACTGACATTTCATGCTGTTTGCTCACACAAAACTCTTGTTTAACAGAAGAAGTTTGGGGAAATAAAGTACCATATTAAAGTATGCCATATTAAAATGCATGTTTTATGAACACCATATCTTAAGTATTATTTTCATATATTTTTTAATAGAACAATTCACTTTGTTGTACATTACAATGAAAAATACTTCATATGAGGATTAGCCATTAATAATGACAGATAAATATTAATTCTTTATAATTAATACACTGTTTTAGGACAGAAGACTGTAGTGCTCTTCTGATGGATTCAAATATTCAGGAGTGTTGGTTTCCAAGCAAAGCTTGGAATAACTCTGGAGTTACATGTGAAGGTAAAGGTCACGTAGGTCATGTTGGTCACCAAAGTGGCAACATCCTGCACACAGCAAAGTGCAGCACAAGTTCCAGCCTCCTTCTTTCCTTAGTGAATAGATCTGATGGAAATGGCCCACTGCTGTCAGGAAATGATGAAGAGGTCCTTCAGGTGGAGAGTGCGAGAGTGATTCACAAAAGCAGATGCTCCCAAGACAACACATGCTAATTCTTCAATAAAAGGAGCTCTCAGCTGCTGGTGTTCTGACAATATGTAAGTCCAGAATGTGGACACATTAGAAAAGCGTCAACTGCATTGACTGTTTTGTTAGTCTTTGATGATGTTTTTTTCTTCTTCCCTACAGCACAGCCTGCGCTCTCTCTTTAGCCTTGTCTTCTTCTCGTCGCTTCATGGCCTGGATTACCGCCATCTCTTTGGCCTCTTTTTTCTGGTTTCTCGCCTCAAACAGCAGCCTGGCAGGCACAGGAAGGAATAATGTGAGCATTGCATTGATCATTCCTGACCGTGACTGTCCATTACAACTTACTGTAAAAGAACTACTGAAGGATTTTTTTTAGATGTAAAGGTCACCTCATGTGTGACCAGCCCAATATTACTTTATTGTTATTGAACATTTTCACTCACAGAATTAATCAAGCCTGACTTTGAATTATAATAATAATAATAATAATAAT
>NW_015509181.1:8770-10100 GCF_001515645.1 Sinocyclocheilus grahami | reverse complement strand
ATGGTTAATTATTCATATTTCCTGTCATGAGCTGAGTCGCTACAGCCTCAAGGGCTCAACAATACAGTATGCGCATTCACAAATCAAGTGAGAAAAACTACAGCACTGGTAAAACTACCCACAGTGACAAAAAATCTAGGACCTAATTTGTATTTTCCACAGGGAGAAAAGGTCAGCCATTTAAATTTTCTTAAACTAATTGAACATTTTACACAAAACATCCAAAGAGAGTTTTAAAATGTGTATGTAGCCACTGAACCTCTTAGCAGCATGACAAACAAAACTTTTATTCACATTGTGAATGTATTAAATACAGAAAGCAAGAGTTCTGGTGCAGAACACATGGGGTGCCCATGTGAAAACTAAATAAAATTAACAATAATTGATTCATTATTTTAAAATATAAAAGAATGACAGCATAATGAATCTCTATTCTGTGCTAGCTGTTTGCGTTAATGCTGAAGAATAATTTCCAGCATAGACTAATATGCCCACACACTGTGCGTTTGAAAGGACATTATTGTTCATTTGTTTGTTTTGTTTTTTTCTGCAGAGCATTTAACATAAAGTTCCCAGCATGCCAAATAAAAATGACAATAGAGAAGAGAATGAACAGAGTAACAATGATAACAATGTTTATGGCCCAGTGAGGTTATTTATATACCTTTGTATATAAAAGTGATTTATATAGCTTTATATAATAGGGGGACCTGTCCTGTCTCCAAGTTATTTTACTTTCAGTAGTATAATAGCTGTAATAGCTCTTGATGGTGTTGTGAGTAACCAATGCTCACCAACTGTCTATCTTACATGGAAAAATTTACCCCAAAATTCATTTATATTCTGTCTGTTCAATCACCTAAAGTCATACAATTTGTGTGAGGAACAGACACACAGAATTTGTTATTTAGTGACAATCTTCACCTCCACCAGATTTGTAAAAATCTCTTTTATAAATGCATTCAGTTATATATTTTTTTCAAACATTTATATCATATATCATATATTTTATTTTATTCTTTTGCTTTTAACAGAAGAAATTTTGGGTGCTCTAATTACTGTCTAAGCATGTAAGGATACGAAATAGGTCAAAAGCTCCAGCCACATAGATGATGGTGTCTCCTGGCTGTGGTTCCTTTCCTGAGGCAAACTGGATGATTTTTTGGGATGTCTGCAGGAACTGTGACACTCCTGTCCAGGGACTGTGGCCTTTAGGCCCCTGTGGTGAGCAGTACAGAAATGATAACAAATATTACAACAATAAACATTAATCATTAAACATTAAACTAATCATTGTTAATAACACACATTTTTTATAGTAATACATTTA
>NW_015509181.1:5250-7802 GCF_001515645.1 Sinocyclocheilus grahami | reverse complement strand
CTGTAGTGTACTTCAAAACATTTCACTCTTCAAAAAAAAGATTAAGACTACAAGAACAACCAAAAGGGAATAAAACACTCACTCTTCCAAAGTTGTCTGTGTGTTGTTGATAGTCTGAACTGCCCTGAAGAGGAAAGGAAGAAATTAATGTCCAATTTGACTGTGTAATTATAGCATACAGTACCAGAGACATCGCAGAAACATACTCTACACAAGTATGTAAAAGCAGATGTGAATGCTTGGCCGGTGTATTGCAAGCGTGTACATACTTAATGTGCATTTTTGCATTTCTGTGTCATGATGAACATCAGTATTCTAGGTATTTTTTAAAACCTGAACAGATTTTTGAACAAATACTTTTTATGATCAGTTCCAATACAATATCAGTGAGAGAGTTAAAGACATACAGTAAGGTGGAGGTGACAATGGTGTAAACATGGTACCAAAGTGACAAGCAAACTAGCATAAATAAGTGAAAGGGTGAATATGCTATACCATTATAACAAATAGTGAAAAAACAAAAATGAACAACAATATGATGGGAAATGTTTCCACAAAGCTGGGTGTTGCAACCCAGCAACATGTACTTGAATTATGAACCGAGGTCTGACATTTTTTAAATCAAGCTTGCCTAGTGGGACCTGTCTGCATTTATAAATGTTGAGTATGTTTCGGGCCTCACCATGTTGCTGTGATGAGCTTTGGTCATAAGCAGCATGCGGCCGACCAGGTCTGTAGTGGACACACCTTGGGTTCTCTTGCACTCTCTGAAAAAGATCCACTTTAAATGAGAACTATACTAAACATTAGTAGCATGAGCAGCAGAGGTGTGAATGGGCTTACCTGTACCTGCCCGACTTCTTCACTTCTTCATATGTGTCTTTCCCATCCACAGTGAGAGTGATGTCATCTGAGGAGACACGACCAGTTGATTCAGGTCATAATAAAGCTTGCATAAGTGAACTACTGTGAAGTGGTGTGTTACTGTGCCTAAAATACTGTGCATGTAGTTGGTCTACCAAGACCAAACAAGTTACTGAACAATTTACTGAAAACTATATTTCCAGAGGAGAGTAGTGATGCTCTGGAACCATTCAGCTTTGCTTTTACTTAGATGCAGGACACACGAACAGATGAACATGAACAGATTGTTGACATTTTTTATATGGACTTCAATTTGTGCACAGGAGCACTGTCTCATCATGAAGAATAGGTAAGGTACAGCTAATAAAGTGCTACCACTTTATTAGCTGTACCTTACTGTACTGTAAGTACTTACTTTGTAAGAGCTAAAAATTTATGTTCTTTTTAGTATGAATGTGTGTAGTATGTATGTAATCCGGTCAATCCGGTAATCCAAAGCTTCATGGCCCTGGGGGTCTCATATTTTTACTTACTTTTTAATATCAATGTTTTAGCACAGTTTAGACATGGTTATTATGTTTAGGCTCTGACCTCCATGAACACAGAAATCGCAACAATATTTGTCCAGAGTCTCAAGCGTAGTAACGTATGGAGCTCCTTCCACGATCTCATCCACCCACTTGATTGCTCGCACCATCTTATATCTCTCAGCTTGGGTGAACACTGGGGGACCTTTGTGCTTAGAGATCTCCTCTGCATGAAAAGAGAGATATTAGAATCAGTCAACTTCATTTCCATCTTCTATTTGTTTCACTATGACATTTTTGGCCAAACTCTCCAAAAGTTGTTTCTAATTTGAACAGCTAGACAGCATGGTTTCCTGGTTCAACATCTAAAAAAATAAAACAGACATTTTTGATTAAGCACTTTTAGAAGTAACATGCAGTGGTCCAGTCTGTGAATTCAGTGTTGAACTTTTCTTCTTTAACTGTTTTTTTTCTTTTGCTCACATATTTCTCTTTTGCCCAGTTTGTGTTGCAGTAACCTGTTTCCCTTTAGAACCCACCAGTTTTGGACTGCTCTTATGTTGATGACCTTCTGATTCCCTTGTTGGTGCTGTCTGCCCCTCGTTTGATCTCTCTCCCTGTCTGACCTTGATTCTCACCTAATGTTTGGGATTTGGTTGCCCATGGACTGATCTATGGACTGATCTGGATTCTGACACATGCCTGCCAGTAACTTTTCTGCCTGATAGCTCAGAGCCGGGCAGTGCTCAGACATGTAGTGCGGTTGCACTTTGAGTGACCTAAGTTTGAATTCTGACTCAAGGACCTTTCCCGATCCTATTCCCCTCTCTCCACCACTTAACTTCATGCCAGTGTGTACTGTACTATTAGATACTTTTGAGAGAGAGAAGCCTTTGAGTCCCCATCACGACACGACCCATCTATATTCTAATATGACAATTCTAAATCAATCAAAATGCCTTTATTCCACGTCTCGTGTCAGCTCTCATCTGTGCAAACTAAAAACATATCAGTCACTGACTGAAAAGCCTGTTGTCTATGCAATCTATGCAACTCCCACATTCTTGGTACACAATCTTTCATCACAAAAGTAAACATGTAAATAATCATACGTAAAGTTTAATCCCACTCCCCCAATTTGTTTATTTAATTGGTCAATGT
>NW_015509181.1:0-2759 GCF_001515645.1 Sinocyclocheilus grahami | reverse complement strand
ATTCAGAGGGTTTCTTTCTTGTTCTTGTTCGGACAGTCTCGTGTAAATGTGTAAATATGTAAGCTTTTCAAGAGTCAAACATGTTATTAAGTTTTTCAGCCATAGTCCAATGGAAGAGCAATTGGTATTTTTTCCAGCACAGGACAATAGAACGTTTTGCTTGTAATAGGCACAAATCCACCAGCTTTCTTTCTTTAGTGGACAAAAAGCAATTGTCTTCATACATACAGTACTCAATAAACACATTACAGGACATAGAGGAATTGGAGAGGAAGTAAATTGAGAAACATATTGAGTAACCCCAACCCAAAACTTCTGCACCTCCTCACATTCCCACAATACTTCAGTATTTTACAGTATTATAGCAATGAGAGTCTAATGAGGACCATAATAGTGTATAACATAAATTTATAGTGTATAACATAAAAAGTGCAACATCTACATTATAGTAATGTGAATGGGGGCACAGTACATGATCATAAACTACAGTGTGTTTGTTTTTTGGAGAGTTTGGAGATGTTTTAATGCTTTTGCTTCACTGTGCGATTCTCAGTTAAACACATGCTAATACACATGTAAGATTTAGTGACTGATTGACTCATTGTCAGCTGATCAGACCTGCCTACCAATCATGGTATGTGGTTGCTGCAAGGGTAATTTATCCTTCTGAGGTCAATCAAACCCTGTTAAATCACTTGGTTCTCTGTATGGCTGCATTAACACAGCTGTCATGAGATACACAAAACTGCCCTTCATTTGACCTTAATCACATAACTTGCTTTTTATACTTGTCTTCATAAAGGCTTTCACTGTCTGTCACAAAGTGGAATCCACACTCTTTATGCTGACTAAGTGCTGACCATTGCTCAACATGGACTTAATGCATTCTTGTGCTGCAAACATTACGTCCTCCTGCCCTATGCCCTGGTCAGAACATGTCAGGGAGGGATTACATGACATTTTATTGTGAATGGACTTTAGCATCCTGACAATTCAGGGTTAGTGATGCACTTACACTTTCACCTAGAACCATCACAACAATATTCACCTAGATTTTCACTTGAGGTAAAATGGTTACTATAAACATTTACATTCATTTAGCCAGTAATGGTCTGGTTACTGAAATATAAATAATAAATTTTCAAAAGTAACTATGGTAAATCTCTGTAACACTGATCAATTTACAGTTTGTTTTTTAGAAGACAATGATGTAATACATTTTGTGTATTACTCTAAAACAATTAATTAAACAATAAGGGACAGATTTCCTAACAGCTTGTGCAAACACAAACCCTCTTTTGGTGTTAAATAACTACTGCCTAATTTTTCAAGCAGTAAACATTTAGCAACAGTTATTTTTGCAGCTGACCTTATGTCTTATGAATTTGCAGGAGTTTCATTTAGAGACACAAAATTGATGGGAGAACAGTGTTTAAAATGCAACAGTATTTCGTAAGGTTTGCGGTAGACAATTTAGTAGTATTTGCGGCACGATTTAACGCCCAAAAAAGCATGTCTTTACCCCCTTTGCACTTGACATTTGCTGCCACAGACAAGAGAGATGTGAGGTAAAAGAAAAAGATTTTTCTCCACACATGTTAATTTATTTGGAATGCTGGAGAACAACATTGGTAGGCCATCGGACAGCCCATCTTAGTGTTGACCCTTCTTCATCTCTGGTTCTATTTCTCAGATTTCTCTTCTAACCTAGTTGCTAGTTCGGACAGTCTCATTATTAACGACTCTGGTTTGCCACTGACTTTGGTCCAAATTTGCACTTTGGTGTTTTAACTGCATCACTCATTCTGACCCTCCTTTTTGCCTTCATCTTCTGAATAGGCTCAGTTGCTGTCTGGACTGCTTCCCTGGACTTGGACCTTTGCCTGGCTTTCAAGACCCCTTTGAATTTGACTTGCTGTTGAAGTTCTGCTCAGAACTCAGTCTTTTCAGTTATTATTTGTCAGTAAAGCCTTGGTTCAGCATGTATCTGCTCTTGGGTCCTTTTTTTCCTGAAATCCTGGCATTGCTATGCAGGTGGTAAGTGGTTGCTTTCTGGCCCAAGCCAATAAAGCCAAACTCCATTGTGGTCTTTGTGATATTGTGGTCTCTGAATATGATTTGGGTTCCTACTTTAGCAACCCAAATCATATTCAGAGACCACAATATTCTAAATCTAAGCACTAAACACTAAGACTAAAATGAAAGAGTAAGCATGAAGCAAGACACAAAAACACAACTAAACAAGACATAATCCTGACACTACACCCATTCTCTCACAAGGCACATCTTCACACTGTTAACAACAGTCCAACGGTGGATGGTGGGAGGGGGCTTTGGAGGCAGACAGAAGTGAGACATCAGACGAAGACGTAAGGTAGATGAAGGAACAGGAGGAGCCAGGAAAGGGGAACACTATGTCGATTTGTGCTACCCTGTCAGATATTGCTACCTCCCATTAAATCAGTAGATAGTACAATTCGACAACAAAAAATGCTACCTGTCATTAATACCAAATAATTGTAGATGTGGATGGGGTTGGGATTTCCTAGCATTACAGTAATGCAAATGCAGTAATTATGTGTTATTCACGGTTTTGGCTAAAAGGGATACAGCTACGACAAGAAACCAACAATAAATACATTTTTGAATGAATGCATGAATGAATGATATATCATGTAATACTATATAGTGCTTTATTGTGTTTTGCTGTACACCCAAATCGCTTTACAATCATGTGGGGGGTCTCTCCTCAACCACCA
>NW_015509180.1:7466-16382 GCF_001515645.1 Sinocyclocheilus grahami | reverse complement strand
GAAAAATATATATATTTGATGTAGTCTCCCATTCACACGGCTATAGACGTTTACTCTACTAACATCTTTCGCTTCTGAGAAACCCAGAAATGTGAAGGAAAACAAAACGGTCCATTAGAACAGTGGTTCCCAACCCTGGTCCTGGAGGCACTCCAACACTGCACATTTTGCATATCTCCTTTCTCTGACACACCAGTTTCAGGTCTTGGAGTCTCTGCTAATGAGCTGATGACCTGAATCAGGTGGGTTTGATTAAGGAGACATGCAAAACATGCAGTGTTGGGGTGCCTCCAGGACCAGGGTTGGGAACCACTACATTAGAAGACTAAGCACAGTGTTCCCCTCAGTGTCCAATCATCATATTTAATTAAAATAATGTCATGTTTATTTATGTATCTCTTTATACAAAACAGAAAGCAGCTTCACAGCAAAAAAACAAAGGAAAGGAAAATAACAGAATCAATGATGCACACTTCATTAAATCATCTTGTTAATTTACCGTTGGTTCATCAGTTATGCTTCACAGAAGACAACAGTGTCATTATTTAGCTTGAGTCAGTTCAGTGTCGATTCAGTTCAGTTCAATATCAGTGTTAAGGCTGTAAACTGTGAAGAATATTTTAGTAGAGAACTGTTACTAAAAACTATTTTCTAATATAGAACTTTGTTCAAGTCAGTAATGTGATTTAAGGGGTGTTACTACATAGGAGGCAGTGGATACCTTGTTAGCCTCAAACCTGTAAACCTTCAAAGGTCTGTTATTCTCCTATAATGAGTCAGCAATAGCAAAGGGGAGGAGGGGGCAATGTTTACATTACATTGCATTGTTTACATTCAGAATATAATCAATTGCGATTTGCAATGTAGTATATAATGCTTTATGTGAGTGTACAGTATGCGAGTAAAGTTGGATATACTTTAGTGGCAAATTGGAGTTAATTATTAAAAAAAAAAAAAACTTTAAAAAATGATTAGAGGTCAAATATGATATAAATACTGTTCGGTTTCTGGCACAAACCAATCGTTTCGTGTCTTAGGACATCAATGTGTCGTCACGAGCCGCAGGGTTTAATTTGGATTTGTCTGTGCATGTTTTTTTTACTCTCATAGATTTTGTTACCATTGCCATGCATTATACGACTGATAGACTGCAACGGCTGGAGTTAAAAATCATCAAATGTGTTCTACTGAAGAAACAAAGTCACCTACATCTTGGATGCCCTGGGGGTAAGCAGATAAACATCACATTTTCATTTTTGGGTGAACTATCCCTTTAAGAGCTTAACTGAGACGTTAAATGAACATCATGCCATAATACTTAACACAAATGCATAACACAAATTACATATTACACACAAACATAATTTTTTTTCTTCTGATAATTAAAATAAAAAAATAAAACAAACAACACTTGTGCTCTTCTGAAATTGAAATTAATGTTTGTGTGCAGGGACGTGCACAGACATTTTGAGGGGCAGGGGCTCAAGTGGAAAAAAAGGGCACTTCTCATATTTCTTTTAATTTTTTTCTAAACAAAACGTAAAATATATTAGGGGTGTGCGATATTGAAAAAAAAAATCTTAATATTTTCTGGGATTTTATCAATAACGATAATTAGATGATATTTTGCTGAGTGTGTTATTGTGCTGATATCTTAAGGACTGATGTGATCAGCTGACTCCTAAAATTGTGATATTCTGCATATTCTGTGTGGCGGTCAGTTCACAGCAGTGATAGAAATGAATCTTTTCTAACAAGTTTAAATGGATTTTTACCTTTTATGGTCATTTTTACCCTTTTTTTAAGCCCTTTTTTTTCAAAGTGTGCATCATCTTTTCAGTCAAATTCTTAAATTGAATCAGTCAATTAGAATAATAAGTAATTTGGGCTGTTACCAAGCAAATTAAATCAGTATTGACAAAATTAATCTTTGCAATGCAGAGGAAACACAGAAGCTGCATCTGAAGTGGCATTTAGATGTGTTTACACACTGTTTAATGCAGGACATTAATGTTTTAACCTGCAGTTACAAATGCATTAATACTGTTTTGATATTTTAAACATAAAAATATTTATGTTGAATACTGATATTTGAAATTATAAAAAAAAAGAAGATACTTTAAATGTGAAATTAAAACCGCCAGTAGGTGGCAGCAAGTCACTGTTAATAAGAGAGTCATTGCGATTGAACTAATCATTTAAACGGTTGATTCCTTCAGAAACGAAACAGCGTCATGTTGCTCAGAGACACAAATTGGAATTATATTTGTTGGCGAAATAGAGCAAAAACAGTCAATATTGTGTCTAAAACGTAAGTGTCTTAATATTAAATTCTTGCTTACTGAACTGCTGCTGTATATAATCAATATTACATTTGCGTGATACTGATTAACTATATTAAATGAAATGTATACATTTCTGCCCCCATATCTTGAATCTCCTGATCATTGACAAGTCGTAATTACGACGTCAGGTGCGTTCAAGTCAGTTTAGTCGGCACAAGATGGCGGTGTACCTTCTGTTAATAAATTACAAGAAAATACAACAGGGTCTGCATTTTTTTACTTGGATTTCATTAACTAAGATACTTTAAATGTGAAATTAAAACCGCCAGTA
Organism: Sinocyclocheilus grahami; assembly: GCF_001515645.1. Lineage (NCBI taxonomy): Eukaryota > Metazoa > Chordata > Actinopteri > Cypriniformes > Cyprinidae > Sinocyclocheilus > Sinocyclocheilus grahami. Next base: position 13,766 of record NW_015509180.1, on the reverse strand, counting down.
GGTGGCAGCAAGTCACTGTTAATAAGAGAGTCATTGCGATTGAACTAATCATTTAAACGGTTGATTCCTTCAGAAACGAAACAGCGTCATGTTGCTCAGAGACACAAATTGGAATTATATTTGTTGGCGAAATAGAGCAAAAACAGTCAATATTGTGTCTAAAACGTAAGTGTCTTAATATTAAATTCTTGCTTACTGAACTGCTGCTGTATATAATCAATATTACATTTGCGTGATACTGATTAACTATATTAAATGAAATGTATACATTTCTGCCCCCATATCTTGAATCTCCTGATCATTGACAAGTCGTAATTACGACGTCAGGTGCGTTCAAGTCAGTTTAGTCGGCACAAGATGGCGGTGTACCTTCTGTTAATAAATTACAAGAAAATACAACAGGGTCTGCATTTTTTTACTTGGATTTCATTAACTAGCTGCGTAACAAGAACATGACCAATTTAAGTTTATAGGACAACTAATCTATCAATTTAAACAAAAATTTACCGTCAACTACAGACGTTGCATCCATCAATTCCGCCATGTTTCTCATTGACACGCCCCCAACTCGGGACTTAAAGAAAATTTCGAGTTTCCCACTCGTAATAACGACTTTGTGGTGGCGTTCATGTGCGTTCAACTCGTAAATACGATCTATCCGACATGACTTGAACACACCATTAGCTAACTTACATGGTAGCTCTCTTATGAGTCATGGATGTTAGCAAGGCAATTTAACTATATTTGCCTTTTGGATAATTAGCTGTAAATTCTAGGCACAGGTAGCTTAGTCTTTTATTCATCACCACTCACCTTCACAGCTTCACTTCTGCGGCTCTCTGTCTGCGATGTGCCTATCAATGTGCGCACTACACTGCTGTGCTGCAGAGATGCGGAGAACGACATCGGAACTCAACGGAGTTAATAAACCCGACCTGATATTTCGATTTTTTATTTGTTTGACATTGAAAGCTGTGCGCAAACAGAAACACACACACGCTCACATATATTCATTTATTTAAAAAAAACTCCAAGAAAAAAGGACTCTTTCTCTTGAGGAAGAAAAAGGGCAGGTGCTCAAGCCCCATTTGATGTCTATGTGTGCACGTGCCTGTTTGTGTGTGTTTCTTTCCCATGCTTGTCAAGTGTCACACAAAAGGAGGTTACCTATTGGTACAAATCATGTGGTCAGTCCTAAACTTACTGGCCATACTAGGGTTAAAAGGAAAATGGTAGTCCTGCATCTGGACAGACCATCACTCTCTAATTTAAATGCTTTAAAGAAATTGAAACATTTTTGTCAGTTTTGCCTTAAACTTAAGTTATCTGTGTAATGTTTGGAGGAAAACTCTTTGAAGGTATAAATCCACCAAAATATAAAAATTCTCATGCCGTCTCAGATGTATTATGATGATCTTTCATCAGATGAAAGTTTTTTATAAATGTTATCCATCTTTCGGAGTCCGTATAATTCATGGCAAAAACTGACACTTCAAAAACCACACAAAATGAGGAATCAATGTCTTGTGAGAAAAATACTATTTTTTTAAACTATAAACTTCTTGCCAACTGTCATATGTTCATGAGCTGACACTCAACACACACAAGAGCACGCTGTGAAGTGTGATGAAAGTGTGTTGTGAAACACAGACGAGACGTGATCTGTCATTCTGTCTTTGAATTTTACAACATGCTTATATTAAAGGGGTGGTTCAGTTTTTTTCTAGGCTCGATTGTGTTTATGAGGTGCAGTCTAACATGTTAATGCTTTGTTTAAAAAAAACACATTATTTTTCACATAATTTATCTTTATTCCACACCGCTCTGTCCCTTCTCTGAGAAACACGCTGACCATTTCCTTCTTTTATGAAGCCCCTCCCTCAGAAATAGGCGATGGGCTCTGATTGGTTAGCTAGCCCAGTGTGTTGTGATTGGCTAAACCGCCTCTAGCGCGCGTCTAATCATCCCGCCCCGCACCTCAGCGGCATGTGCTCCAGGTGTATTGTAAACAACGGCATCGTTAATATCGCTTATCAACTTTAGCCCGATTGAGACGCAGAGGATATTAGTGAAGAGGATCGTGCAGAACCTGTGCAAGCACGGCTTTTAATGGTAGGCCTATGTTTTTGTTTGTTGTTGTCTCATACTTTTAGATACGCTGTTATTTGTAAATGCTATACGGTTTATCCTGATTAAAGCTTTGATACAGTACGGCAACTGCATGCACATCCATGTTTAACGCTTCTCATAGCTATGTGAAAATAAGTGTATAATTGTAACATTTCATTGTTGGAGCTGAGCTGAATGAGAGAGAGAGATGCAGAGCAGGTCGAGGCCAGGAACAGGATAAGAACGCTGCTTTAGAACATTGATTTCGAAACTTGTGAATCCATTAGAATCGTTAGAAGACAGAATCCCGATTCATATATGAATAGATTGTTACGTGCACCCCTAGTTTTCTCTTCCTCTTCTCTAAAGCAGCACAGCATGGCCCCGCCCCCTTTGCTGCGTGTTCCCGAGGGCGGGGTTTATCTGGGTTTGTGATGTCACAAACCCGGGAAGTAACTCGTTGTAGTCCCTACCAGCCGTCCTTGTAGGCATTACACCGCTAGAATTTTAAAAGACGATATCTCCGTTTGCATTGAACTTTCAGCTTCGTAATTTTGCAGATATTGTTTGTGCTCAAACAGCAACATTACACACTAATTAACGTTAAAAAAAGTGAAATCACAATGAACCACCCCTTTAAGCTTTTTGTTGAGCTTGTACTCATGAATGCACATATGACAGCAGCAGCAATGGTTTACAGTTTAAAGCATATGAAAAATTTACATTTTTCTCTCACATTATTCCACTTCACATGACATGGATATATTAAATTGCAAAAAGTAGTAAAATATACAGTCTCTTGTAAACTCTTTACAGTGTTTATTAATGGGTCCCTGAATGATTGCCTCACCTGCTTCATTTGTTCAAGCATCGTAGCTACATGAAGCCCATGCAACAGGTTTAACCAATAAAAATTGGCTTTACAAAACACCAATTACAGGTCAATTAATTCAGAAAGACGCATGATAAACTTTTATTACGGTCCCAATCACTGTATCCAGAGTACTTCAACAGAACTTATATGACACAGAAAGGCTGTACATGTGACTTAACTCAATCTTGTGCAGTTTCTAACAACTGAACAAAGAACTTTAGTATATAAAAATATTCCAAGCAATCTCTTTCATACATGTTTTGCGTCAGCAATCAAACAGGAAGTTGTCTGTGGACGTACAGGGCCTCTCCATCAGTCCCGCACACTAAACACTGCTCAAGCACATCGAGGCTGTTCACAGACAGTGTCTGGCTGGGCAGCACATGAGTTGCCTCCAGTCTATTTTTGCTGGAGTCCCCAGCAAGCCAGGCGCTGACCACAGAGTCATTCTCCCCTGCCAGCGGTACGCCACTATGCGAGACGACCCTGCTGTTCCAGCCCCCTGAAACAAACCAGGTATCAGAAAATGAGATGAAGATAATAAAATGAGTCAAGTCTGTGTATGTTGACTAGAATTAAACCTTCATAGTCATAGTAGCTTTAGTAGTCCATATCTAGCTCAGACCAACCGGTTTAGCTTTACTTCTTATGCATAAGTGTTATACAACTTCAGGACTGAATCCTAGAAAGTTCATTGTGTGAAATATGAGAAAAACAAACAAAGGAACAAAAGCTTTGATGAAACGGCAGCTTTATGCACCTTCAGAAGTACTACTTTTGCCTCGACCAAACCTAAGCTTAAAAAAGACACTTGTGATCACAAGAAACATGGGAAAGGGGGCGAATGAAAATACATAAAGTGGGCAGAAGACATTTTTACAGTACTTTAAATCCCTGGTCATGTACACACTGTAAAGTTTCAGGAGTGACAACCCCATTAAAATACGGGAGTGAATCCCCTAAATGATAGTTTTGTGTGTGTACAAAACGGAACTCAAAATTGTGATGACTGACACCATAGCAACGTATAGTACCCGCTATTTTTGACCAAAGAAGCCTATTATGTTTGCCGATTTTTGAACTAATCCACAGTAGACCGAGCCGTTGTGTTTTGTTCATGTTTAGAAAGTTGCTCTGCAGAGTGTGCTCATTAAGTGTTGCCATGTCCACTTACTCTCAACAACATTTGTTACACATCTTTGGGCTTGTTGTTTGGTCTCAGCTCATAAAGCGATCCAGTTTATGGAGTTAATGAAGTAGGCAGGTTGCAATATTTTGGTATGTGGCTTATTTCCAAGACGACGCGTTTGAATTTATATTTATTATGAGCTTGTGCTTTTTATACCAAGATCTGGCAACACGAATGAGTCAAAACATACCTCGTTTACTGAGATTTCTTGCACTGTGCATACAGAAGAGACAATTATGCTTCTCATTTAGATACGTCATTAACAACTAATTGCTTAGTTTGGTTCCATACACACTGCACAGGCTTTCTGCAAATGCAGTTGTCACTCCCGTACTGTTTGTGTGCAGGACTAAGCACTGACAACCAAATTTAGCTGCAGTGTGTACATGGCATAGAAGACATGACTTGGCCAGGTTTAAATGCATCTGGTTGTTAAATATGGTAACTTTCCTACTTTTCAAATGGATCTACATCAGCACGTGGAAATCTGTCACAATCATGAATGAGATGTGGATGTAGCAACTCCATCATAAATGGGAATAGTAAATTTTATTTGGGTTACACTTTATTTTAAGGTGTTCTTGTTACAGTGTAATTATACATTTAAGTACAGAGTAATAATAATTAACTACATGTGCTTACTATATGGTTAGGATTAGGGTTACTTGCATGTAATTATGCATAATTTACTGTTATTATAATAGTAAGTACAGGTATCATGTGTAACAAGTGTGTACCTTTTATTGTTTTGCAGAGACACATTTACATGGTCAAGTACAAATGCAATGCGCATACTAAATCAGATAGCAACTTTCAAGATAAAAATCAGATTGTTATTAGTATTATTATAGCTGTGATGGAGCCTTGGCTTACTCTGTAGGAGTGTGCTCATGTCTGATCCTGACGTCGTCTCCCAGTGGAGCAGAGATCCATCCTCCGAGCATGTAAATAAGTGATTGGAGTTTGATGGATGAAAATGTACTTCCCACACTGTGGAGAAAAAAGATCAGAATCAGTGGCAAAAGCTTCTGACTAATTATCAGGTTTTTGACATATTTCATGTGCATAGGATAACATTGTTCATTTTTTTGTCCTTATTATGACATAACAAATATATAAATGTATTAATAATAAATTGCTCATTTAAACTGGCCTCATTCATGAATACTGCAATACCTGTTAACTTTCTTGCCAGTGTTTAGAGTGAGAGAAGATCAATAAACTGCAATATTACGGAGGTGGAAGAAGGAGTTTTTAACAACAGTGGAAGTATGAGAGTCAAAGCATATTTATTTGTTAAAAATCTACTGAATTCAAAGTAGTGCTGGGCGGTATGACCAAAGATTCATATCACAGTATTTTTCTAAATTATACCGGTTTCACTGTATTTTTTTTCATGCATGACCGGGTGTTAACCATATTTTCCATTAACCATATATTGAGAGGAAATACTGCAGCATATTGACTTAGAATGCCCTATTTTACTGTCATGATGAGTGAATATTGTCAAAAAATACCACACTAAATAGTGACTAAACACAACCCCTTTTAATACATGTTAACCAGGAGTCACTCTCATTTATAAATCACAGCATCGTCTGATAAAATCAACATGCATCTACACTAAAGAGCGGCTATGTGGTTGTTTTGGCTAGATTACTCTCAACGCCCAGCACTAATTCAAAGGATAATTCTGTCATCATTTGCTCACCCTCAAGGTTTTCCAAACCTGTATGAAATTCTTTCTTCTTCTGAACACAAAGGAAGATATTCTGAAGAATGTTGGTAACCAAACAGTTGATGGTAGCCTCTGACTTCCATAATATTTGTATTTCCCTACTTCTATTAAAAAAAAAAAATCTAACTAGCTTCTTTTGTGCTCAACAGAAGAAAGAAGCTCACACAGGTTTGGAAAAACTTAAAGGTGAGTAAATTATAAAAGCATTGTCATTTCTGGGTAAACCATCCTTTTAAACATTGTGAGGTCAAAACATTTGAACATTATTCTTAACGTCTATTACAAGTGTTTACACAGCTCAAGCATTTTTTTTAAAGGGGTCATATGATACGATTTCAAGTTTTCCTTTCTCTTTGGAGTGTTACAAGCTCTTGGTGCATAAAGAAGATC
>NW_015509180.1:0-7213 GCF_001515645.1 Sinocyclocheilus grahami | reverse complement strand
CACTGGGTCAGCTGGCCAATCAGAGCAGACTGCGCTTGTCAAAGGAGGGGGCTTTGTTGAAAACGACGTGTTTGAGAGAGGCGGGGCATAGAGGACCTACAATAATGTATTTGAAAAAGAATGTGTTTTTTGAACATTAAAGCATGTCAACATATTCTGTTACACCAAATACACAAAATAATGATCTTTAAAAAAGCATCATATGACCCCTTTAACATCTACTGAATTCAAAGGATACTCACTTTCCGCTGAATGGGCCTCTATGAGAGAGAAGGGTGTATTGCCCTGTCTCACATCCCAGATACACAGCATCCCATCCTGTCCTCCAGTGGCCACTATGTGCTGCTGGTTTGGGTGTTTATCCACACAGTGCAAGGGCACTCTGTCCCCAGTGCTGCATGAGTAGAGAAAATATGAGAAAACACGTTACGATCCAACTTTTATATGTGACCCTGCAGCACAAAAGCAGTGTTAAGTCGCTGGGGGATATTTGTAGCAATAGCCAACAATACATTGTATGGGTCACAATTATACATTTCTCTTTTATGCCAAAAATCATTAGGATATTAAGTAAAGATCATGTTCCATGAAGATATTTAGTAAATTTCCTACCATAAATATATAAAAACTTAATTTTTGATTAGTAATATGCTTTGCTAAGAACTTAATTTGAACAACTTTAAAGATGATTTTCTCAATATTTAGATTTTTTTGCATTTTCAGATTCCAGATTTTCAAATATTTGCATCTCAGCCAAATATTGTCCTATCCTAACAAACCATACATCAATGGAAAGGTTATTTATTCAGCCTTCAGATGATGTATAAATCTCAATTTCGAAAAATTGACTCTTATGACTGGTTTTGTGCTCCAGGGTCACATATGTTCTAGATAGAGAGAATTCAGACCAATTTTTGATATTGAGATGAATGTCAAAAGGACTCAAAATGCTGGCAAATAAGGTAATTTCTTATCTTAAGATGTTAAAACACTGGCAGGAAAAAAATCTATCAATAATGTGTTTATTTGAAAAGGTAAACAGCAATTTGTTAAAGTGGATCTTGAGAATATTAAGAACTGTAATGAGGATTTGGAAAATAATGAAAAAGTCACAATGGTCCTAGAAAATATACTGCAAAATATGATTTTTTTGATTCTGGTGTGAACGGACATGTTCTTCAGCTTTCTGGAGATTCAAATGAATCCAATGCTAATTATTGTTCTTAAACTAGTACGAGTGAATCATACAGAGAGAGAATTTGCGCAGGACTGTCCCTCTGCTGTCTGAAGTCCCACATCTTCAGCTGGCCGATGGAGTTAACAGTGAGGACCTCAGTCGTCCTCAGAAACGTCACGGCATGAATCGTACTGCTATCTGCGTTTTCTGTTGAAAGGCAATAACACAGTGCTATTAATATGCATTACAGGTCAAATGTAATTAAAGAATGGGTTAACCCCAAAATGAAAATTCTGTCTTGATCGGTCTCATATCATTCCAAAGATGTACGACTTGCTTTTTTAAGTGAAACACAACAATTCAGCAGAACCTCAAAGCTTTCGTCCATTGAGAGAAGCAATGGATATTAAATCAGTAAAGCTTCAAAAAGCACCATAACACAAGTCCATGACTGCTGCTCTATGGTCTACGTCTTCTGAATCCATACCACAGCTTTGTGCGAGGAACAGAATTCATCTTTTACACATAACCTTGATGGGAAGGAGAAAAGAGAAGGGCTGTTGTTCCGCATTCAAACCTATGATATTCTTCAGACCCGGAAGTCATATGGTCACCATCCAGATCTTCCATTGTACGGAAAACATCATCTTTTGTGTTCCATGGATAGAAATAAGTCACATAGGTTTGGAACATGACCGGAGGGTAAATTATAACAGAACTATGATTTCATATCAAAGCATTCATATACGAGATCTTTGTCTGTGCTACAAAGAAAGCCAGAAAACACTTACCAATAACACGGACAACTTCAGTCTGATCTGCCTTGTAAAGAATAACTCGGCCATCCTCACCCACTGACACTAGTTCAGGGCTCCTGCACACTACTGCAGTGCAGGGTGCATTATCACAGGAATATCCATGAGCCCTCTCCCACACATGAGCCAGCGACAGAGCCTAAACGCCAGTCACACTGGTCAGATGTGCTGTGCATAATGACATTTATCAGACAAACAACCAAAGCACATACCTGACAGTCAGGCTGAAGCTTAAAGACCGTCACAGCCCCGCTTGAAGATGCAGAAACGAGCCGGTCTTGATCTAGAAACTACACAGATTGTGCAAACGATGGTTTTGATTCAAATCAAACTAGTTCAAAATTAAAGACCTCATTCTCTTCTCTGACTCTGACCAAACATTTATTAGTTCTGAAGCAACGGTATTATTAGTTTTAGCTCTTATTTGAAATACAGTGGGTTTAAATATAATTTTCCAAACATGTGGCCCAAGTAGTGACTACTTTTATTAAGAATTTTTTTTTTTCTAAATACAAATATGTTACATTTATTTTGTATTAGAAAATGGATTTGCAAAACATGTTGTGACTAATACACAGTGTTGAGAAGGTTACTTTGGAAATGTAATAGGTTACAGATTACAAGTTACCCTATCTAAAATGTAATAAGTAACTATTACTTTATTAATGTAACGGATTACTTCCCTAAATTTCTAATGTTTTCAATTATTAATCATTTTCAAAAATGTAAGCCAGACAGGATTAACCTTACAGTAGTATTCAACACTGATTACTGTCACTTCATCACTTGAATTAAGATTATAATAATTTAATGTTAAAGCACAGACTTTAGCACTACTTTACTTTGAGATCATTCTGAGGTTAAATACAGATTAAAAACCAAAACCAGATATAGTTGAATAGCTATGAGACCGTATTTGAAATCAAATCTTGCATAGTTATGACAGGAAACACTGGCATCTAACAATGGCTTGGAAAAAATGTAACGATTCACTCGACTCATGATTTGATTCGATTTTATCACGTTTTATTTTAAACAAAATGAGATTGAAGACATACAGCAAATGAGAAGCTAGGTGTCCTTTTATTAGGCTATTGCTGCACGTTTCTTTGTGAAATTGACTAAACTGAATTTTTAAAACAAATGCCAAATCAAATAAGCAAGTTACATAAATAAAAGAAATCTCTTAATATGAACAAACTAAGGCTTTGTGCTCTTTCTATTTAAAATGAGAGGCAACCACTGCATTTTAATCATCGTCCAAACAAAGATGCAGCATGAGCAGTTTTTAATCTGAATTAGACTGCATAATTTCGAAATCTGAGGCAAAAACAGAGTGGTCTGATTTAGTTTTGTGAAACCAGGAGCGTGTCCCCTCCACTTTTAATATCACGTAAATTCGTCCCCCGCACATTTTCAGGCAAGTGTGATCGGTCTCATATCATTCCAAAGATGTACGACTTGCTTTTTTAAGTGAAACACAACAATTCAGCAGAACCTCAAAGCTTTCGTCCATTGAGAGAAGCAATGGATATTAAATCAGTAAAGCTTCAAAAAGCACCATAACACAAGTCCATGACTGCTGCTCTATGGTCTACGTCTTCTGAATCCATACCACAGCTTTGTGCGAGGAACAGAATTCATCTTTTACACATAACCTTGATGGGAAGGAGAAAAGAGAAGGGCTGTTGTTCCGCATTCAAACCTATGATATTCTTCAGACCCGGAAGTCATATGGTCACCATCCAGATCTTCCATTGTACGGAAAACATCATCTTTTGTGTTCCATGGATAGAAATAAGTCACATAGGTTTGGAACATGACCGGAGGGTAAATTATAACAGAACTATGATTTCATATCAAAGCATTCATATACGAGATCTTTGTCTGTGCTACAAAGAAAGCCAGAAAACACTTACCAATAACACGGACAACTTCAGTCTGATCTGCCTTGTAAAGAATAACTCGGCCATCCTCACCCACTGACACTAGTTCAGGGCTCCTGCACACTACTGCAGTGCAGGGTGCATTATCACAGGAATATCCATGAGCCCTCTCCCACACATGAGCCAGCGACAGAGCCTAAACGCCAGTCACACTGGTCAGATGTGCTGTGCATAATGACATTTATCAGACAAACAACCAAAGCACATACCTGACAGTCAGGCTGAAGCTTAAAGACCGTCACAGCCCCGCTTGAAGATGCAGAAACGAGCCGGTCTTGATCTAGAAACTACACAGATTGTGCAAACGATGGTTTTGATTCAAATCAAACTAGTTCAAAATTAAAGACCTCATTCTCTTCTCTGACTCTGACCAAACATTTATTAGTTCTGAAGCAACGGTATTATTAGTTTTAGCTCTTATTTGAAATACAGTGGGTTTAAATATAATTTTCCAAACATGTGGCCCAAGTAGTGACTACTTTTATTAAGAATTTTTTTTTTTCTAAATACAAATATGTTACATTTATTTTGTATTAGAAAATGGATTTGCAAAACATGTTGTGACTAATACACAGTGTTGAGAAGGTTACTTTGGAAATGTAATAGGTTACAGATTACAAGTTACCCAATCTAAAATGTAATAAGTAACTATTACTTTATTAATGTAACGGATTACTTCCCTAAATTTCTAATGTTTTCAATTATTAATCATTTTCAAAAATGTAAGCCAGACAGGATTAACCTTACAGTAGTATTCAACACTGATTACTGTCACTTCATCACTTGAATTAAGATTATAATAATTTAATGTTAAAGCACAGACTTTAGCACTACTTTACTTTGAGATCATTCTGAGGTTAAATACAGATTAAAAACCAAAACCAGATATAGTTGAATAGCTATGAGACCGTATTTGAAATCAAATCTTGCATAGTTATGACAGGAAACACTGGCATCTAACAATGGCTTGGAAAAAATGTAACGATTCACTCGACTCATGATTTGATTCGATTTTATCACGTTTTATTTTAAACAAAATGAGATTGAAGACATACAGCAAATGAGAAGCTAGGTGTCCTTTTATTAGGCTATTGCTGCACGTTTCTTTGTGAAATTGACTAAACTGAATTTTTAAAACAAATGCCAAATCAAATAAGCAAGTTACATAAATAAAAGAAATCTCTTAATATGAACAAACTAAGGCTTTGTGCTCTTTCTATTTAAAATGAGAGGCAACCACTGCATTTTAATCATCGTCCAAACAAAGATGCAGCATGAGCAGTTTTTAATCTGAATTAGACTGCATAATTTCGAAATCTGAGGCAAAAACAGAGTGGTCTGATTTAGTTTTGTGAAACCAGGAGCGTGTCCCCTCCACTTTTAATATCACGTAAATTCGTCCCCCGCACATTTTCAGGCAAGTGTGTTCGCATAGAGGTTTTCAAGAGTAAATATAGATTTAAATTCAAAGAGACAGGATAGTCTGTGCATGATCTGATCTGATTCGGACCCAGAATAAGGCGAGATGAACATCGCGGAGCGCTAAACACTCCGTGCAGTGTACGTTTCATTCGACTCTGTCTGGCATTACATCCCTCTGATCAGCAGCATGTGCTACATTATATTACTATAATTAAAATCTTTCTGGAAAACTAAACAGTTTCTTACAAACTTATGTGTATACACACACACACTCAGTCACCTGCAGGTCTCACACACACACACACACACACACACACACACACACACACACTCTCAGTCACCTGCAGGTCTCACACACACACACACACACTGAGTCACCTGAAGGTCTCACACAAACACACACTGAGTCACCTGAAGGTCTCACAAACACACACTCTCAGTCACCTGAAGGTCTCACACACACACACTCACAGTCACCTGAAGTCCTCAAACACACACCCCCCGACACACCACACGCCACACACTCTCTCTCTCACACACACACACTCTCTCTCTCTCTCTCTCTCTCACACGCACACACACACACACACACACACATACTCTCACACATATACATATATGCCAAAGAAAGGAAGGATGAAAATGACATAAATGTCAATGCTTTCAGCATTACATTTTTTCAGTGCTTTTCTGTTCTTGGTTTGTTCCAAGAGATTTACATAAAATTTAAAGTCATTTATAAAATATGAAAATTTTGGTGAGCCCACTTCTTCTTATGTATATAGTATTTTCGTAATAAAATAAACAAATGTGTAATAATATGTTGTACTTTAATTCAATTCAAACAATTCAATTCAATTTAAATTTTAGTTTTCTGTATAAAAAAGCACATCAATTATACAAATTTCTATCATACACTCTTATCATTTTTCTACTAATATAGAATTCCAAATCCTATAAATACAATGAAAAAGATGCAAAATAGTTTATTTTTCTTGACCTCAAAATTCACAGGTATTTGAAATATTAAGCTTAAAGTAAAGGTTAATATTTTAGCCTTTGACTCTTTGTAGTGACGCCACACTTCTGCGTCGTATTTTGTGATACAGACAAAGAGTCTAGAAGTGTTCTATACTCTGATACAGAATCAGAAGAGAGAAAACACCCGTCTGCTTGCTACACTGCTTTTATTGAATAGCTTCACTTAACCATAATTAAAACACTTATTTCTAGTGCTGTCAAACGATAAATCACGGTTAATCGCATCCAAAATTAAAGTTTTTCTTTACATATGTGTGTGTATACTGTGTATATTTATTATGTATATATAAATACACACACATGCATGTACAGTATATATGTAATATATTTAATCATTTATTATCCGCGCGTCAGTTCTGCGGTATAATGAGCTATGAAATTATTGTGGGGCAAATTAATTGTAGTAGACCATTACATTTAATAATAAAAGTACCATAATAATAATAATAATAATGGTAATAATTTAATCCATTAATAGCTGATGCCTTTTTTTTTTTTTTGATATCTCTAAGTCTCTCAAATCTCTGAGTATTTCACACGTACAGTGTGAGCACGTAAATCGTGAGCTTTGACTTTACATCGCATTCAATCTGCTTGTACTTTGGTACCTTGATAAAATCGAAAATGTGCACAAATATATGGAAGCCCGTTTCCGCCACTGAATAAAAAATAAAAAAGGTAATTGTGACTTTTTATCTCGCAATTCTGTGAAAAAAGTCAGAATTGTGAGATTAAAAAAACACAGTCTTGAAGGTAAGAAGTGGATCATCCTTCACCTGAAATGTTTGTCTTTTCATCCTGAAATGCGAGGC
>NW_015509179.1:13362-16387 GCF_001515645.1 Sinocyclocheilus grahami | reverse complement strand
ACTGATCGTGTTTGAGAAACAAAAAACAGGAAAAACTAACAAAACAGTACAAGCACTGGAGAGCCAAACACTGCGGCTGCCGTCTGCGGCGCCATCTTAGTATCTTAAATGGGATCTTTATACTCCTCTAAAGTGCTATAATGTCCCTTATCTTAAAAACGCTGCAGTAAAATGGTTTGATATGAGGTGTGCATATAGTTTGGGATGTCCCTCATAAGAACCGACCATTGTTTTTTTCTACTTATTAGAAATGAGATCTTTATACCCCTCTAAAATTTGATAATGTCCCTTATCTCCAAAATGCTGCAGTAAAATGGTTTGATATGAGGTGTGCATATAGTTTGGGATGTCCCTCATAAGAACCGACCATTGTTTTTTTCTACTTATTAGAAATGAGATCTTTATACCCCTCTAAAATTTGATAATGTCCCTTATCTCCAAAATGCTGCAGTAAAATGGTTTGATATGAGGTGTGCATATATTATGGGACGTCCCGAATAAGAACTGACCATTATTTTCTTATTATTATTAGAAATTAGGTCTTTATAGCCTTCTAAAGTGTAATAGTATCTTATATCTCGAAAACGCTGCAGTAAAATGTTTTGATATGAGGTGTGCAAATAGTATGGGAAGTCCCGTATAAGAACCAACCATTATTTTTTGGTACTTATTAGAAATGGGGTCTTTATAGCCCTCTAAATTACCATATGGTCCCATATCGCAAAAGTGCTGCAGTAAAATGATTTCATATGAGGTGTGCATATAGTATGGTATGTCACGAATAAGAACTGATCATTGTTTTTTCTATTTATTAGAAATGGGATCTTTATACCCCTCTAAAGTATGATAATGTCCCTTATCTCCAAAACGCTACAGTAAAATGGTTTGATATGAGGTGTGCATATAGTATAGGACTTCCTAAATAAGAACTGACCATTGTTTTTTCTACTTATTAGAAATGGGATCTTTACTTTATACCCCTCTAAAGTGTGATAATGTCCCTTATCTTAAAAACGCTGCAGCAAAATGGTTTGATATGAGGTGTGCATATACTATGGGATGTCCCTTATAAGAACTGACCATTGTTTTTTTCTACTTATTAGAAATGTGGTCTTTGTAGCCCTTTAAAGTGTCATAATGTCTCATATCTCCAAAATGCTGCAGTAAAATGGTTTGCTATGAGGTGTGTATATAGGATGGGATGTCCCTTATAAGAACTGACGATTGTTTTTTTCTACTTATTAGAAATGGGATCTTTATACTCCTCTAAAGTGCGATAATGTCCCTTATCTTAAAAACGCTGCAGTAAAATGGTTTGCATATAGTATGGAACGTCCTGAATAAGAACTGACCTTTTTTTTTTTTACTTATTAGAAATGAGATCTTTACTTTATACCCCTCTAAAGTGTGATAATGTCCCTTATCTCCAAAATGCTGCAGTAAAATGGTTTGATATGAGGTGTGCATATAGTATGGAACGTCCTGAATAAGAACTGACCTTTTTTTTTTTTACTTATTAGAAATGAGATCTTTACTTTATACCCCTCTAAAGTGTGATAATGTCCCTTATCTCCAAAATGCTGCAGTAAAATGGTTTGATATGAGGTGTGCATATATTATGGGACGTCCCTTACAAGAACTGACTATTGTTTTTTTTCTACTTATCAGAAATGTGGTCTTTGTAGCCCTTTAATGTGTCATAATGTCTCATATCTCCAAAATGCTGCAGTAAAATGGTTTGCTTTGAGGTGTGTATATAGGATGGGATGTCCCTTATAAGAACTGACGATTGTTTTTTTCTGCTTATTAGAAATGGGATCTTTATACTCCTCTAAAGTGCGATAATGTCCCTTATCTTAAAAACGCTGCAGCAAAATGGTTCTCCCATATCTCCAAAATGCTGCAGTTCAATGGTTTGATATGAGGTGTGCATATAGTATGGGATGTCCCTTATAAGATCTGAACATTGTTTTTTTCTACTTATTAGAAATGGGATCTTTATACCCCTCTAAAGTGTGATAATGTCCCTTATCTCCAAAACGCTGCAGTAAAATGGTTTGATATGAGGTGTGCGTATAGTATGGGACGTCCCTTATAAGAACCAACCATTCTTTTCTTCTACTTATTAGAAATGAGGTCTTTATTGCCTTCTAAAGTGTAATATTATCCTATATCTCTAAAACGCTGGAGTAAAATGGTTTGATATGAGGTGTGCATATACTATGGGATGTCCCTTATAAGAACTGACCATTGTTTTTTCCTACTTATTTGAAATGGGATCTTTACTTTATACTCCTCTAAAGTGTTATAATGTCCTTTATCTTAAAAACGCTGCATTAAAATGGTTTGATTTGAGGTGTGCATATAGTATGGGATGTCCCTTATAAGAACCGACCATTGTTTTTTTCTACTTATTTGAAATGGGATCTTTATACCCCTCTAAAGTGTGATAATGTCCGATATCTCCAAAACGCTGCAGTAAAATGGTTTGATATGAGGTGTGCATATAGTATCGGATGTCCCTTTTTTTATGGTCCCATATCTCAAAAATGCTGCAGTAAAATGGTTTGATATGAGGTGTGCATATAGTATGAGATGTCCCTTATTTTATACTTATTAGAAATGTGGTCTTTATAGCCCTTTAAAGTGTCATAATGTCCCATATCTCCAAAATGCTGCAGTAAAATGGTTTGATATGAGGTGTGCATATAGTATGGGATGTTCCTTATAAGAACCGATCATTGATTTTTTCTACTTATTAGAAATGTGGTCTTTGTAGCCCTTTAAAGCGTAATAATGTCCCATATCTCCAAAATGCTGCAGTAAAATGGTTTGATATGAGGTGTGCATATAGTATGGGACGTCCCTTATAAGAACCAACCATTCTTTTCTTCTACTTATTAGAAATGAGGTCTTTATTGCCTTCTAAAGTGTAATATTATCCTATATCTCTAAAACGCTGGAGTAAAATGGTTTGATATGAGGTGTGCATATAGTATGGGACGTCCTGAATAAGAACCGACCA
>NW_015509179.1:0-5802 GCF_001515645.1 Sinocyclocheilus grahami | reverse complement strand
ACTTATTAGAAATGGGATCTTTATACCCCTCTAAAGTGTGATAATGTCCCTTATCTCCAAAACGCTGCAGTAAAATGGTTTGATATGAGGTGTGCGTATAGTATGGGACGTCCCTTATAAGAACCAACCATTCTTTTCTTCTACTTATTAGAAATGAGGTCTTTATTGCCTTCTAAAGTGTAATATTATCCTATATCTCTAAAACGCTGGAGTAAAATGGTTTGATATGAGGTGTGCATATACTATGGGATGTCCCTTATAAGAACTGACCATTGTTTTTTCCTACTTATTTGAAATGGGATCTTTACTTTATACTCCTCTAAAGTGTTATAATGTCCTTTATCTTAAAAACGCTGCATTAAAATGGTTTGATTTGAGGTGTGCATATAGTATGGGATGTCCCTTATAAGAACCGACCATTGTTTTTTTCTACTTATTTGAAATGGGATCTTTATACCCCTCTAAAGTGTGATAATGTCCGATATCTCCAAAACGCTGCAGTAAAATGGTTTGATATGAGGTGTGCATATAGTATCGGATGTCCCTTTTTTTATGGTCCCATATCTCAAAAATGCTGCAGTAAAATGGTTTGATATGAGGTGTGCATATAGTATGGGATGTCCCTTATAAGAACCGACCATTGTTTTTTTCTGCTTATTAGAAATGAGAACTTTATACCCCTCTAAAGTGTGATAATGTCCCTTATCTCCAAAACGCTGCAGTAAAATGGTTTGATATGAGGTGTGCATATATTATGGAACGTCCCGTATAAGAACTGACCATTATTTTCTTATTATTATTAGAAATTAGGTTTTTATAGCCTTCTAAAGTGTAATATTATCTTATATCTCGAAAACGCTGCAGTAAAATGTTTTGATATGAGGTTTGCATATAGTATGGGACGTCCGTTATAAGAACCGACCATTGTTTTTTTCTACTTATTAGAAATGTGTCCTTTATTGCCCTTTAAAGTGTAATAATGTTTCTTATATCTCGAAAACGCTGCAGTAAAATGTTTTGATATGAGGTTTGCATATAGTATGGGACGTCCGTTATAAGAACCGACCATTGTTTTTTTCTACTTATTAGAAATGTGTCCTTTATTGCCCTTTAAAGTGTAATAATGTTCGATATCTCCAAAATGCTGCAGTAAAATGGTTTCATATGAGGTGTGTATATAGTATATGGGACATCCCGTATTAGAACTGACCATTCTTTTCTTCTACTTATTAGAATTGAGGTCTTTATAGCCTTCTAAAATGTAATATTATCCTTTGAAAATCATAGTAATACAGAACAGTCAAAGACAGCAATAAATCACACAAATATTAAAGCAGATGGGCAAAAAAAATCCCAAAAATGTTATCATATCTCAATTCTGGGCGTCGCTCTGAAAGCACGTTCCCTCTGTGTTGTTCCTGTAGTTATAGTAATACACGCGCACCGTAATTTCACTCGCAGCTGGCTTGACCGTGTTTTTCTGAAGTGCGGCTCTCTTGACCGCAGTGTTTTACCTTGCAAATCTACAGAGACATAAATGGCGGGCTGCGAAAAACTCTTGCTATCTAAAAGAAAACAAGCTTCAGATCAAGGAGGCGCAGATCAAACAAGATGTTGAGGCTAGAGCCAAATTATGGCCATTGGTTAAGAAGGCTCGTGAGGAGGGGAAGAAGATTTCATGGAAGGGTTCCCATGCTTTTGTCGCTGGGAAAAAATTTTTACTTTACCTTTGAGATGTACAACGTACTGTTTTATATTCGCAGGTTATCTTCATGGAGCAACTTAATTTGAATTTAACTGGAGAATTGCGCGTGAATAGTTTTTTCATGTTTTACTGACTGCCCCCGTGTTCTTCTCATGAGTTGCGCATGATCAGTTTTTCATTTACAAACAGCCTTCAAAGAGCATTCCAATTGAACATTACATTTGTGCTCGGACAGACTAATTTCTTTATTTGCAGACTACCTTCATGGAGCATCTGCAGTCGAACTTGACTCCTGAGCTGTGCATGGTCAAACAAACTCTAATTGCAGACCGCTTTATGGAGTAAAGCGAAAGTTTTATACTCTGTTGTGTTTCCTTCATCACAAGTTAGTTATGCCCTCCCATACTGTTGCCGAAGTTATAGGGTATGTGTTCGCTTTAACTACCTCTTTGTCAACGCAGTTTTACAACTGTGGTCAAGCCAGCCACAGTTGTAAAACACGGAAAAACCAGGAAAACACAGTCAAGCCAGCCGCGGTTGAAATTGGTATGCGCGAGTATTACAATGATTACGGTAATGGCAGGAACACAGAGAGAACGCGCTTTCAGAGCACTTTTCATTTAGACGCCCAGATGTGAGATATAATACAACAAGATGACATTTCTCGATTTCTTTTTTGTACTTCTGCTTTAATATGTGTGTTATTTATTGGTGTTTTGACGGTTGTGGATACTGAATTTTTGTCGACCTTTCAAATCATAGCAGGTGTCACGAATCCGGTCCATGAACTTCCGTCTGCTAGCCATCAGAGGTCACCCTTTCCATTTTCATTGACTCTCGCACTACACACTGTTGCATATCATCCCGGACTACATATCCCATCATTCATTGCACTGATTGCACACAGCACTGATTGCACACAGCACTGATTGCACACAGCACTGATTGCACTTTAAATTATGTCAAGGAAATTAACTCAGTTGTAAGGGAAATAATTATTATTATTTATTCAGGTTTTGAGAGGACTCGGATCTGGAGATTCGAAGCCAACCTGATTAGAACTGATTCCAAATTTGTTATTTTACACTTTAAATCAAGGGTCGTCCAACGAGCCGTGACCTCAGTATATTTTGAATATGTATTTTCCTGGCCACGGTGAATACAATTATTATAAGTAAGCTACGAGCTAGGTAGCAAGGATCTTTTTGGCAAAGGTTTTAACATTAAAATTATATGACACCAGACAAGACTTCTTTATAAATGAAACATGAATTTTATTGGCTACTCTAGATTACATCAAAACTAAGCTAAAACACACAAACATACAGTTTCTTTAGAAGGAGAGTTGACGAAGTTGCATGACGTTCAAAGTTCTAACTCGTTTTCACGAGTGATTTAAATTCACCTGAGAGAATTCACAAAGCAGAGAATTTGTCTTAAATTTACTGCTTAAATTAGCTCGAAACCAGTTCAGCAGAGATAAGATTTTGTTCGTTACTTGCGTTCTGCTTGGTTGACCGCTGAAAGCTGAGTTTCCTGGTTTGGCTGCTTGAGGGAATTCCATTGCTGATTGGTTGCTGAGGTGACGTCGGAATGACGGTTGAATGACGTCCTTTCGGGAAAGCCCTCCGGAGATTGGTTGGCTTCTTGATGACGCGGAGGCTTCAGCAGTTTTGCTACAGTCTGAGTTTGCGTTAAGTTCTTTGAAGATCGTGTTTCTCTGAAGTGTTTGAGTTTTGGATGACCGATCGCTTTGATGGTAAGCGTGGGAGCACAAGTTGGGAGTGCTCTTAACACGGGGACAAGTGAGAGCAAGCAAGCAAATCTGTCCTGCATTGGGTTTTGATAATAAGTCCATCCCACGACGCGACCTTCCAATCGCCTTCTTGCAAGGCGGAGCATGCATACATACATATTATTTGTGAATCTATGCTCCGATACTTTCAATGATTTTCAACGATTGTCTCATGAATCGTCTGTGTAAGCTTGTGTCCTTTTTCTTTGGAATCCAGGGGGGAAAGGGGAGGTGTCCTGAAGTCATGCCCATGTCACGAGTTGGGAGTCTGCCATTTTTCTCCTGGACATGGGCTATTAATCTGTCGCTTTCTGTTTATCGGATTATTAATTTATGCGTTAAACGGTCAGGGGGTTCAAGAGTGTCTGTGGCGGGAATCTTTCCAGATACTAGGTTCTTTGTGCTGTGGTCCATTAGATGGTTTATTTATGCTAAAGCCAGTCACGAAACCTACTGACCTTCTGTAGCTTACAGTGGGTACGGAAAGTATTCAGACCCCTTTAAATTTTTCACTCTTTCACAGTGCTTGTCAGAGCAAATGAGAATCATGAGGTCAAAGGAACTGCCTGAAGAGCTCAGAGACAGAATTGTGGCAAGGCACAGATCTGGCCATGGTTACAAAAAAATTTCTGCTGCACTTAAGGTTCCCAAGAGCACAGTGGCCTCCATTCCTTAAATGGAAGACGTTTGGGATGACCAGAACCTTTCCTAGAGCTGGCTGTCCGGCCAAACTGAGCTATCGGGGGAGAAGAGCCTTGGTGAGAGAGGTACAGAAGAACCCAAAGATCACTGTGGCTGAGCTCCAGAGATGCAGTCGGTAGATGGGAGAAAGTTGTAGAAAGTCAACCCTCACTGCAGCCCTCCACCAGTCAGGGCTTCATGGCAGAGTGGCCGACACATGAAAGCCTGCATGGAGTTTGCTAAAAAACACCTGAATAAGATTCTCTGGTCTGATGAGATCCAGATAGAACTTTTTGGCCTTAATTCTAAGTGGTATGTGTGGAGAAAACCAGGCACTGCTCATCACCTGTCCAGTACAGTCCCAACAGTGAAGCATGGTGGTGGCAGCATCATGCTGTGGGGTGTTTTTCAGCTGCAGGGACAGGACGACTGGTTGCAATTGAGGGAAAGATGAATGCGGCCAAGTACAGGGATATCCTGGATGAAAACCTTCTCCAGAGTGCTCAGGACCTCAGACTGGGCTGAAGGTTTACCTTCCAACAAGACAATGACCCTAAGCACACAGCTAAAATAACGAAGGATTGGCTTCACAACAACTCTGTGACTGTTCTTGAATGGCCCAGCCAGAGCCCTGACTTAAACCCAATTGAGCATCTCTGGAGAGACCTAAAAATGGCTGTCCACCAACGTTTACCATCCAACCTGACAGAACTGGAGAGGATCTGCAAGGAGGAATGGCAGAGGATCCCCAAATCCAGGTGTGAAAAACTTGTTGCATCTTTCCCAAAAAGACTCATGGCTGTATTAGATCAAAAGGGTGCTTCTACTAAATACTGAGCAAAGGGTCTGAATACTTAGGACCATGTGATATTTCAGTTTTTCTTTTTTAATAAATCTGCAAAAATGTCAACAATTCTGTGTTTTTCTGTCAATATGGGGTGCTGTGTGTACATTAATGAGGAAAAAAATTTACTTAAATGATTTTAGCAAATGGCTGCAATATAACAAAGAGTGAAACATTTAAGGGGGTCTGAATACTTTTTCCGTACCCACTGTAAATGGATCCAGATGGGAAGGGGTCAGTTCTTGCTGTCCTAGTGCTTGTCGACATCGAAGGTGGTTTGGTAAATCATTCTGTCCGTATTTTTTTTGTAAAGATAAGCAGTGCGAGACAGGAACTAATTTGAGAAAATTGGTGCCTGGGCTGACCATGATTCAACATTTACGACTCTCATAGTTGAGAAGAGAGGTTAGTTGTCTGATGGAATGCGGAGATTCCATCGTTCATTTGTGTGATGTTCGCAAATGCCTTACATATCCCCCTTTAGCTCGGTGATGTTCCCGGTGCGAACATCGGCGGGCACTGGAACAAGAGGCATAGAGAGAACAGACACACACAAGACACAAACAACAACTCCATCACTGACTGAATCCTGGTGCAGGACTTGGGTAATTTGGGAATGATCAGGTTTGAAACTTGAGAAGACATAGGGGTGCATTATTTAGGATTACTTGTATCATTATTGTGTCATTTAGATTGCTCTAATTGTCAGAGGTTCGACGAGCCTCTGACAATTAGGCGTAATCTCAATCAGGTTTGTTGAGTTCTCAGGTTCAGGTT
>NW_015509178.1:15456-16170 GCF_001515645.1 Sinocyclocheilus grahami | reverse complement strand
TGACAGTAACTCCCTGCAGAGTTGCCAGTTTTAATCTCTTAACTCTGAATGTGCACTTGGATGGCTAGATACATGATGGGCTAGTATAAAAAAAAAAAAAAAAGGTCTTTCCAGCATTAAGGTAATCCTGCTTTTTTTTTAATCATCTAGTCTCAGATACAAATTTGACTGGTAAATGATAACGAATGATGGCCCCTTTTGCATTGCATTGCATATCAGAGATGGCAGATTGATAAAAAGACATGCTATTTATGACTAGATGTAACTTTTGATAGTTCTCTGTAAAAGTGGCTCTCTGATTGACTTTGCCCTATCAGTGCGGCTCTCACAAAAATAAAAAAAAATAGTGAAGACCACTGATCTACAGTCTTACAAACATTTACAAACGGTATCCGGTATGATAAGAATGTTATGTTACATTTTATGTTATGTTAAGTTATGTTGCATTTTCACTGTTTACAATGGCAGGGCCTGCCATCTTGTCTTTTCGGCTTGTTGTTTCTGTTTGCACTTTAACCCCAAGGGGGAAATCCAGATCAAATCCCAGAAGGGAAAATCAAAACAAAATAAAGTTAAAACTTGTTTTGAACAATTTCTTTGTCATCTGCAGAATGATTTTAAGTAGGGGGGGGAATTACGATTTAAATCGTAAATCGGATTTTTTTTTTGAATTGTTTGTTTTTTTTAGGCCATATCGCCCAGCACTACATGTAT
>NW_015509178.1:12669-13894 GCF_001515645.1 Sinocyclocheilus grahami | reverse complement strand
ATAGATGGGCGAACATAATCACCTGATTTTGTAAATGTGGCCAATGACATTTGCATTAAGCACCCAGTTTGCAATTTAAATTAATATGCCTAGCTTACATTTACAAAACGAGCCTACAATAGCAGAAATATGCCTTTTTAATGAAAATAATGTCCATGTTTAATGTAATGAAAAAAATGAATGAAATTAGAAAATAAAATTAAGAGATTGTTGTTCAATTTAGATTTATACATACATTATTATATCCATATATTTTATTCTAATGTCACAATTAATATTCTCAAGGTTTACTGGGGTTTATGATTATTTGATTCTTTTGTAGTGTGGGTTGGTGAAGAGTACTAAAAACAAACATTTTTCACATGTGTCCTCCAAATTGACCCACAATTCTGAAATTCATTCATTCATCAATTCTACGCGAGACGCAAGGTTTGGGTGCTTCTCAAATGGAAGGTTGCATCTACTGAGGCTGTGTCCTTCTTCGTTCAGACTTCGGAGGCGTGTAAGCTCGAGTCCTCCTCAGCATTAAATGCTAGAATGAGACGGTCTAGTACAGGAATGGGCAATTTCAGTGAGTCGTTTGCCTCATTTCAGGTCAAATAAAGAAATACAGTTGCTCAAAAAGAATCACATATAATAAAAACATTACAGCAAATAGATTCACATAACTTTCATATATTTTATATTTTACAGAATTAAAAACTTCTGAAAATGAAGAATTCAACTGATAGCAAGTCTTTATGATCTTCAGCATGTGAAGAAATTACTCTGACAAAGATTTGATTATGACAGACACTGGAGAAAAGTTGTGTGACAAATAAAGAGCAACAAATAAAACACATGTAAGGGTTTGGAGGTCTCTGTGTTTTCATTGGTCTGTTTTGATTCATGGTTTTCTAGCATTATACTTGAGAAAGCTTCAATTCAAGGTTTCTTAAATTTACCCTGAAGAAATCCTGATGTTGTTCTTTGACTTGTTTCAACAACACACCCACTTGATCATAAACTTCACCCTCTTACAGCACTTGCCAGGAAGAGACTGATGTGTTATTGCTCTATTATTGCTGTTATTCTCTACTGACAAAAGCAAGAATCAGCGAACAGTGAATGAAGAGAAACACTTTCCAGAAAGATTTTTTGTTAAGACGGCAAAATATTGTGTTAAATAAGCAAAAAAAACGTTGTTTAAACATATGTTGGAGTTCCTTAAACCTAGAATTAATAG
>NW_015509178.1:11411-12300 GCF_001515645.1 Sinocyclocheilus grahami | reverse complement strand
AAAGCCAAGATAACAGATATTCTCATCTGAGATGCCTCAGCGGTAAGGGTGTGTGATATATGCGATAATATCGTAATTATTGTTTTACCAATGTGCGATTTGACATTGAGTATTTTGCAAAAAAAAAAAAAAAAAAAATTCAAAGCAGCCCTACAGAGTGCATGCGTACATTATGTGAAGTCTAGACTAGTGCGTGTGCGCATTTAGAGTGTGTTCTTTCACTGCATGATTCAGTCTATTAAAAAACATTTAGAATGATCACAAATTCAATATATGGGGGCAGAAAATGTATATATTTATATCACTTCATATAGTTAATCAATTTCACACGAAGAGTGCCGTTTTTCTCCAAAAATTCACCGGATGGTCGAAACATTGCAATTAATAATTAAATTCAATTCAAAAGCTTTATTGAGAAATTTAAAACAGAAAGCCCAATAAGCAAACATTGTCCCTATGCAAATACAATTAGCAGACAATAAAAATTGTTGATAGAATATAAAAAGTAAATAATTTTTTTTTATATCCATATAAAGTATGGATATCGTTAAGGTCTAAACAGTATTACTATTCTTATGATACTGCACATCAGTCCGGTTCTTTAACAGTATTTTTTTTTCTTTAATGAAAAAAGGGCCCATTTAATCCATTTAGATCCCTTTTTACAAGAGAAGCAAAACAGATCAATTACAAAGCAACATGACAGTATATCTTGCATCTGTGTTCCTAAGTACATCGTAAGTGGAAGAATAGTCATTTTAAGAACAACAGTGAATAAAAAGGTTAAAAATATATCTCAGCTCTCTTAAAGTATTACAGTCTCTTCTTCAGCTTCCTGAACAAGAACCATTTGTAAAAAGCTTCTACTTTCCTTCATGAAATAGTAAGC
>NW_015509178.1:10240-10897 GCF_001515645.1 Sinocyclocheilus grahami | reverse complement strand
GACTGAATCTCTTGTCACAGTGTGAACACTTGTACGTTTTTTCTCCAGTGTGGATCCTCTCATGCCGTTTTAAACCGTTTGCTGAAGTAAAAGTATTTTCACACTCAAAGCACATGTACTCTCTCACACCAGTATGTATTTTCTGATGTTCTTTCAAATATTGTAAACATGAAAAACTCTTTCCACACAAATAACATGAATGTGGCTTCTCCTTTGTATGAACTCTCAAGTGCTGCTTCAGGTTTGAAGCCCTCAAAAATGTTTTGCCGCACTGATCACATGTGTACAGTTTCTCTCTAGTGTGGATGTTCATGTGTTTCTTAAGGTCTGATGATCGTGAGAAACTCTTCCCGCACTGATCACAAGTGAATTGTTTCTCTCCAGTATGAACTTTCATATGAATATTAAGACCATATTTGCTTGTCAAACTCTTTCCACACTGAGTGCAGGTGAAATATTTATTGGCTCTTCTTTTCTTTAAACCTTTCTGTTTGGTTTGAGAGCAACTCCAAGGTTCTTCTCTACTTTTGTCACACTTTCTTTCCTCAATTTCACTCAGTTCTTCATTCTCCTCATTTTCTTCATTTAACTCTGAAATAAAAGTAAAAGTGGTTTATTTTCAGTTAGTCATAAAAACAGAGAAATGTGAAAGGAGAT
>NW_015509178.1:4135-10066 GCF_001515645.1 Sinocyclocheilus grahami | reverse complement strand
ATATTTATATATATATATTTTTTTTAAAGGTGCAATAGGTGATTGTCTTCAGAAACATTTTTTGTTATGCAGGTTGAAAGTCTCTTCACATCCTGACAGCAATCATTAATTTAAGTGGTCTGAATGTATATTTATATATTCTGTGGAAGGCGTAGGACCAAGAAATGATCATCTAATCAAAACTTTTAGTCCAAGCATTTTGATTGGCTTTTCTACCTGCCTGTCAACACATGTATTTGCACACCCTGTTCATGCAGACAGGATACGTCATCAGCGCATTCATGTACACTGTGCAGACAGAACGAGAATGGCAGACAAACATCAACAACCTGATCTTCCTTCCTGGTATTGTAGTACTTTTACTAACTGTGCTATAAAGTTTTCTCACTGGTGAATGACACATGATGTATTGTAGTAATGTTGTCTCTGGTATTCTGGTCTGTGAGCGTATATATGTGTTCAGGGGGCGTGCCTTTGGACGGCGATTGCTGGGAGGGTGGGATGTTCGCTTTCAGTGCTATCAGGCTAAAGTTAGCATTTTCCAAGATCTCCTACTGCACCTTTAACAAAGACGTTTAAAAATTACACATTTTAGAGCTGTACCTGCAATAGCGTGATACCATTGTAGGGTATCAGACCGAATCAGACAATCTCAGATTTGGTCAAGAACATGGTTGAAACATGAGGAGCCGAATTCCACAGAGGCCCAAGACACAGGATGTTCGTAAATCAGATCCTGGCGCCACAAGCCAGTCTGAAGCAAGCCTAAACAACCAACTTTCACAGAACAGCTTTCAAAATTAACACAGAGAACACACTGATCATAACATCTCAGGAAGGAGATTGTCCATTTTGGGGCATGTAATCAAGATTAATGGTCAGAGATGCACAGCATGACCATCACATATAAACCAGTGATGACCACAAGCTCTTTGGATTGACTTCCC
Source organism: Sinocyclocheilus grahami (assembly GCF_001515645.1). Taxonomy (NCBI): domain Eukaryota; kingdom Metazoa; phylum Chordata; class Actinopteri; order Cypriniformes; family Cyprinidae; genus Sinocyclocheilus; species Sinocyclocheilus grahami. The sequence goes on along the minus strand of NW_015509178.1, from coordinate 9,119 downwards.
CACCTCGACGACAAAGAACAGACTGAAATTCCTTATGAGACACCTCTTAACCTCTGGTCTTCACATAACATATCCTTATGTTCAAAGAATGGCACAGAAACTGCCTTTCCATGTAAATATGCATCTAAATAACACTAAAAGGACTTGTGAATCATTTCTATGCAGAACTCCATATTATGTATCTAACCCACACATTAGACCAGGGGTCTGCAACCTTCAACGTCAAAAGAGCCATTTTGGCCCCTTTCCCACTGAATAAAATTCACGTGGAGCCACAACATATTTGATCCCCAAATAAAGATAACAAGGCATATAGCTAAAGTGTTATATTCAGTTATGTTACAGGGCATGGGGAGTAGCAGTCATTTCAGAAGTAAGGGGGACAGAAATGTCAAATGTAGTAATAATAATAATAATAGACCTAATAATATTTATGTATGTCTGTTTGGACTTTCTGTACGAGAGCGCCCTCCGGCTTCGAGTATGAATGAAACATACAGCGCATGAGAGTGTTCAGCGCTCCATGATGTTCACATCGTTTTGGATAAGAATAAGGTATCCAAAACGACGCGACTATGTTGTCTCTTTTAATTTAAATCTAGATTTATTCACATTGGCCCTTGAAAACCTCTACGTGAACACACTTGCCCGAGAAAAAGTGCATGGGAAATAGTTTAGGTTTTATTAAAAGTCGGGGGGACACCTCCCTGACGTATTGTACACCCATGTTACAGGGAGCCACCGCAGATGGATGAAAGAGCCACATGTGGCTCGGGAGCCACGGGTTGCCGACCCCTGCATTAGACTATCAAATTTTAATCATTTATTGTGTATGTATTTTGAATAACTATTGAATAGTTTATAGGATTAAATTCATGTTGGGTATGTCTGTGTTTGAATCTTCTTGCTTGAAACGTTTCTTCCAATCAATTCTTTGTCAAATATATCATATTTTTGTTATAGAAATCATGTCCAAAATTATACTCTGCAAGAGCGGGAAAACTCGGACCATGTGACTGATGAGATAACATTTGATTTATGAATTGGGAGGAGAAATATAGCAACACCCCGAGCTAAGACAGTGTCTAATTGGTCAAAACACCATTTGGGTCCAAAAGCCCAGTTTAAATACTCAGGACACCATCAAATCATCCCTTTTTCCTTCCCTTTTTTTTGACATCCCTTCTCTCTTTTTAGTCATAGCTTTGAACTATGCTTTTTTTTAGCTTTTTGAGCGTGTTCTTGCTTACTCCAAAACCATGAGGAGAAACACCACCTAGTCTCGTCAAACAATCGTCTATAAAATCATAAATGATTCCCTTTGAGCTAAATTGACCTGTTTCCCTTACACCATGAAACTGATATTTTTGTTTAAGGTTATCATACAGTCACAATATCATACCAGCCCATGACTACAAGGTGCATTATAGCTGTATATTTACACGTGAGAATCCTTTGACTCGTTATAACGCCACATGATGCCTAAGGGACCGTCTCACAGTTCAAAATTGCTTTTAAATGTCAAAAATGCCCAAGTAGTAGCCTAATAACATACAAACTTGTAGAAGGTTCCTAGTAATAAAAATGACTTACTAGAGTTGATTTCTTATTTATTATAATTCACCAAAATAATTTTCCATTCAAATGTTTGTAGTACATTGCTAGTGTCCAGACTGACTTAATACAGGTGACATTTTGCCAATACCTCTCATCTTATGAACTCAGTAAAGTGCCATTCTCAACTATTTACCTCAATTACCCGTCTTTAGTACACTACACTACCTTTCCAATTGTTGCAGCTCACATTCAGGAAGTCAGTTTGCATTTACTACAACACTGTAAAATCATTCATTTGAAAGAATGACTGGGCATTGTTTGTGGTTTTTTCACTGGAATTTGCAGACAGTCCCTTAAACAACGCGAATATCTGGAATATAGATCTGAAATATAGAAAGAAAAAATCTCAAAAGAGAAATAACTGTATATAGGTTCGCATTCATTCCCCTCACAGATCACGAGACTAACAGCAACATTATCACTGCAAACATCGAAACAATCATTTACACAAACATACAAAAACACAAAATCGCTCAGTTCTTACTTCACATGTTTTCACATAGACATTTAGAGCAGCAGGCAGTAAGTAGGTCTAAGTCAGAAAACACACAAACAGCTTACTCGATGAAAACAAGACAGAAACGTCCTCGTGTATTGCTGCAAACATACTGTGTAAAGTGTGTTTTACAGATGTTTAAATAAGAGAAATAGCGTGAACTGCTCACCTCTCCTCAGAAGATCGCTGCAGCTGCGTCCGAAAGCTTTGATGACTCTTTGTTCAGGGTTCCTCCTGAAAGTGATTTGTTACTCAGCTCTCACTGAATCCAGGACTGCAGCCGTCGAGCTCAAGAACAAAAAGAGGGCGTTTTCTTCTTCTTCTTCTTGTAGCGTTTATTGGCGGTGGGTAAGCCAAATTTTAGAGGGCGTGTTCACACCAGGATAGGTGTTTTTAACTATCCAATCAGAAAAGCCCTGAGAAGAAGCCAAGTGTTATTATTTTATTTTTACTTTCTGAAGTTACCAGCTATTTTGTTATGTCTATGATCACGAGAAAACAACTTATGTCAAGTTTATGATAAATCAAGAGGAAAAAATAATGCTGCTTCTCAATTTCCAGATTTCTGTCTGTATGACACGTGACCACCTTCTTGACATAATTGATGTTCATCATATGATTGCATGACCTCTTGTTGTTAATTATCTGTAGTTCTTTGTTGTCAACACTTGTTTGTCTGATTGTCTGGTGTATTTTGTTTGCCAGTTCCTTGTATTATTTTGTAAAGCATCCTTGGGTTCTTGAAAATGCGCTATACAAAAAAACAGATTAAAATTAAAATGGATTAAAATGGGAATTCATTATGATTTAACACTATTTGCTTAAGACTTGAGACTTACTTGTGACTTGCACATGCGTGACTTACTCCCACCTCTGGTTAATATTGATGAGCCTCAGACGATCAACACTTATCCAACAAGATATTCAGGATCATCAGCAGATCATCTCTCTTTATTCTCAGGGTTTGCTGATAGAAACACATTATTTGAGTCAGGATATAAAAACCTACAAGTGCTCGAATGTTATTTCTCACAATGTGACATGGATGAAACATCAATAATACAAAATAGCTAACACTCAGGTAAGTACCTATCAACAACACCATAGCCTAACACGTCCATATGAATCTTGGTTTTCTACTAACTACAAATTACAGAAAAGTAATTAGATAATTAACATTTTACAGTTTTTCGTGTAGGCTACAGAAACTGACAATGATCATAAAACTTTACAAAATAAAGAGCACCAGCAATAACGTTTTCTTGTGTCAGACTTCATTATTCACATTTATGAATAGATTTTAAATTTCCCTCATTAGGCTCATTACAGAGACAACGTGTTTAGAAGTTATATTTATTCCAATTTTAACAAGTAAGCATAATCTGCCCGTGATTTGGTGCTACGCCCCTGTTTGTGCAAATATAATGTAGCTACAATAAAGAAAGTTAAACGAAAAATAGAAGTATAAAAAAATAAATGTAAAATCGCAGGCGAATGAAAATCCGCGTAGCGTCCAGCCAGATCTTTATTCAAACACTCAGCGACAAAAAAAAAAAAAAACAGCCAAAAATAACCTGTAGCAGAGTCTTCTGAGGAGAGATATTAATGGAGTGTTGGGAACATAACTCAAATAATACATGTCGGATTATCAGATGATCAGATCCGGTTTATCTGTCAGCAAAACTGCTGCATGATGCAAAACACAGCATTTCGTCATTTTGATGATGCAAAAAGTGTTTTTGTCATTTTGTAAAAACTTGTCATTTCATTTTGCGTCATCCTGCGGAGTGTTGCTTACAAATAAAAGATATCTGTAATGATATATAGATACACACAACTCAGAGAAAGAGTAAATATTGATTATTTACTGATATTAGAGACGTTGAAATAATACAAAGTGGGTTGAAAATTGTCAAACTTACACATAAAGGCAATATAAGGATAATATTTGTCAGTGTTGTATGTTCATGTACAGTTGCCGTCCTCTGAAGTCTTCTTGAGTGTTGGCATCTTCTGAAGTCTTCACAAGTGCGGCTGGAACTGGCGTAACCTCTAGTAACCTTGAGATGGGCATCCCGAGATAGAAACAGGAAAACAAAAGGAGAAAGATTAGCATAGCTGCTGTTCATATTATTTCAGACAAAAGACGACTTATTTCATCACATAAAACTGTAGTGCAAGGTTATGAGATGTGTTATGTGAATACTTGGCTAAAAATATGTATTTTTTTAATAGTTTTATTTTCAGATATAATATGTGAAACAAAACATATATTGCATACACAACATTACAAGCATTAGTTTTCTTTTACAAAAGCAAAATTATATAGATAAAGAGATAAGGAAATAAAGAAAAAGGAGAAAAAACATGCACCTCAGGAATCATCTATTTAGCTACAATAATTATTAATATAAAATCTAAAAAATATTTTATTTCCTTGCAACTAATTTGCAGTAAGAGAAGGTAAATACTCCAGAAATGAGCCCCAAATTTTTTTGAATGGTTTTGGTGATTTCCTAACCCTCCTGATTCCTAATTCCTAGAGGATTTTCTCAGGGGTGCAGTATGAAATGAGCTCGTTGATCCAATGCTTTCAAGACGGAGAATGAGTCGACTTCCAGTTCACTTTTCCCAGCCGTACCAGCTAAAAGTGTGAAGTACTTTTTATGATGAGACAAATCTAATAATTCAGAATCCCCTAATATCCAAATTCTAGGATCATAACAGATTGGGATTCCTATAACCTTTGAAGATATATCAATGATATATTTTCAAAAATCATTCAATACAGGAAAATTCCAAAGCATATGAAGTAAATTGCCTTCAGATGTTTTGCACCTTTGACATTTTGAAAGAATATCAGTATTTAAC
>NW_015509178.1:0-545 GCF_001515645.1 Sinocyclocheilus grahami | reverse complement strand
CAATAAATAAAAATAATTACAAATACTATAGTACTATAGTTACCTTTTTGGCCCTTCCAGCGATGTCTGTGTTTGCTGATGCACTGGCCAAGTGGTCCATGGATTGCAGTATTGGGGAATTCACCCTTATGCCTAGGTCTTCCCCAAAGACCCTCAGCTCCCTCATGGATTTGCTGCTGAAATGGTATGTTTTCCAAACCATATTGAGGTTGTAAACTTTCCCAATCATTGGGTTTTCCTTTTGCACTGACAACAGAGCCAGATCAAGCCTACACAGAAAAGTGTAATCAGAAAAGGCTACCCAAGAAATGTATAGGACTGATAGTTAGCTTCATGTTTACGTACCTGTGAGGCATACAATGGAAAGGAACAATGTAGTTCCCTGCCTCTGCCTGGACAAGGGATATTACCCCCCGCTTGTGTCCAAGATTTACAGCTGCCCCATCTGCCCCCATGGCTACAGTTTTTTTTTTCAGCCAATTTTTGCACTGTGGTCCTAGAGCAGAGAATGCCTCTTTTGCTGCTGCATAAATGCCTTAAATAAA
>NW_015509177.1:15650-16392 GCF_001515645.1 Sinocyclocheilus grahami | reverse complement strand
GAATAGATTTTAAAATGTGATATTTTTTGAAAGATACATTTTTTTTGCATTCTCATTTGCCATTACTCCAGTCTACTGTACATAGTCACTATCCTTCAGAAACCATTATAATCAATTATTCAGACTTATTAATATCAAATAATTTAGTTAATTGTAAAATACATTTTAAAATACATTAAATGTATTTTATATGGAAGAGGATTAGGACCAAGCAATATAAAAAAAATAAAACCATCTCAAGATTAAAGTCATTATAATTCGAGATTAAACTCGTTAAATTTCAAGAAAATTTTTGAAATAAAATGTTGAGATTAAATTGCAATTATATATTATAAATAAAGCAATTGATTTCCACTTTTCCGGTGTGATATGTAATGAGAAAAGGAAGAAAAGCGAGTTCGGCTAAAGACGGTTTCGAACACTAGTCGATCGCATCACACGCTACATCCCTGCTCATTACTCTCCAACCTACGACACTGCAGACGCTATTTGACTCTGTCCAACGAGATGAAATTAACATTTTATCTCGACATTTTTCTCAATTTAGCGACTATTTTCTAGAAATGTAACGACTTTATTCTCAACATTTTATCTCGACTTATTTCCTCAAACTTTAACGAGTTTTATCGTGGAACATAATGGCTTTAATCTCAACATCTTATTTTGACATTTTTCTTGAAGGTTAATGAGTTTAACATTAAAGGGGTCATATGATGCGATGTAAATTTTTCCTTTCTCTTTG
>NW_015509177.1:12861-14513 GCF_001515645.1 Sinocyclocheilus grahami | reverse complement strand
GTTTTGGTTTTTATTTTTGTTCAAATAAATGCACTCTTGGCAATCTTAATCATTCCAATCTTTTGACAGGTAGGGATAAAAAAAGGTATATAATGCCCACGTTGCACTTTCCATCAGAATTTCACATTGATTTTGAGATGTTATTCTCCATCTTATAACGTAGCAACAACATTCTTTCCAAATACACAGCATTGTTAAATGTAACAGCTGTATATAGCCATTACTGCTGTGGATCTAATGAAGCAAAGATGCATATATTAGCACTCATCATTAGCACTATCCCACACTGCTCACACACAAAGCTTACCTTGTGGCCCGGCTTATACCTGTGACTTTCACCACCTGACTTACTTAGTAGGATTTGGCGTCAGAAACGGGATGCAGAGGATGGAAGGTGCCAGTAGAGTGGTGTGCAGTGCTGCCCTGCGAACAGATGGCTGCACCTGTGGTGAAAAGAGACCTGTGGCTGAATGAAGTTCAGACGTCGCTTGTTCACTTCCAGGGTTAGGACTAGTTTCTCCTTGGAGTGTCTAAATATAGCTGGACCGACCCTTAGTGCAGATTTAATTTAGGTCACGAGTCCTCTGAGCTCAAAAGTGTAGTTTTCATCTAAAGGCAAGGTTAATCAGACGTTTATACATGTTGGTCGGTTGGTCTTGGGCACACAATGTCTTTTGCTCGAAGTTTACGAAGTGAAAAGTGCTGATGGAAGAAACAAAAGCAAGTAGATGGGGAATTTTATTTATGTTTGATTATTTGATCATGCTCTCGAGATGTGGAAGCCACATTAGACCGTATTACACCCTTTCAATAATACACCATCCGTTGTGGGTCCTTGGAGGGCTTGGATTGTTCCTCTTTTAGATTATCTCTATTCAAACAGATTACAGATCATTTGGGAATGTACACCGGTGAAAACGATCCATTTTAGAACACTGTATATGTACATCATACTCCAGCAAAAACTGTGAATTTTAAAAGGGGGTTCTATTAGAGATGGGTCAAAATAGTTGACTAGTCAGTGTGTTTATGCATACATGTTTTTTTATCAACATCATTAATATAAGATATCTATTAATATATATATATATATATATATACATGTATATATTAATTATTTTATGATGTTTAGGTCAGAAAAACGTACACTCATCAGACTGTTCACTGTTCTGTATAGTTCTCAAATGAAAAATTTATAAATTGTAGAATACTGTATTAATAATATTCTATATTTTTAATATTATAATTGTATATTTTTATAATATAGTTCATTTAAAAATATATTTTTTGTAATTTAATAACTATTAATATAAAACTTTATAAAAATATAAAACTATTAAATTTAATAAAAATATAAAATAAATTTGATATGAATATATGTAAATAAATTAGAATGTCGTGGAAGAGTTCATTTATTTCAGTAATTCAACTCAAATTGTGAAACTCGTGTATTAAATCAATTCAATGCACACAGACTGAAGTAGTTTAAGTCTGTGGTTCTTTTAATTGTGATGATTTTGGCTCACATTTAACAAAAACCCACCAATTCACTATCTCAACGAATTAGAATACTTCATAAGACCAATATAAAAACATTTTTAGTGAAGTTTTGGCCTTCTGGAAAGTATGTTCATTTACTGTACATGTACTCA
>NW_015509177.1:4785-5463 GCF_001515645.1 Sinocyclocheilus grahami | reverse complement strand
ACACACACACACACACACACACACATAATCGCACTTGCAAACACATATACTCCTCCTTTTTTCAGCAGTTAATCTCAGTAGTGTGATTATACAGTTGTTTCTCAGTTTTTGCCAAGCTGCAGCCGTGTAATCGTCAATTAAGGTGTAGCGTAATGTTTGACCCTTCAGAAATCGATGGCTGCTACTGCACAGCCCGTCTAATTGGTAGTCAATGTGATGAATCTTGAGGGTGGCCAATCGTATTTGTTTCCTCTGAAATCCAATAGAGTAAATTCATTCTCCCTCTGTTCCTCGTTCATGTCAGCATGATGCATTGCTTCTGGCTTTGCTATAACTTCTAAAGCAACATCCTCTCTCCCTCTCTCCCTCCTCTCGCCTCTCTAAACCTAAATCCCTCCTTCCCTGTCTCAAAGTGAAAGAGGAAATCTGCTTGTTCCCTAAAGCTATGGGGCATATAGAATATGCCAAAAAGATTAAGGCACTGGGGGTTTTTTCTTCCTGTTGTGAGGACCCTACACAATAGCGTTTGCACTCATTTCTTCTTGTTACCAAGTAGATTCAGCCTGCAGTTTTATGTAGGCTACACGTTCGTCTTTGAGCTGGTGTCATGTTTGTTCTCACTGGGATGGTTTCTCACATTAATAGGGGCAAAGTTTTTTCGGTAAGGTGTTCCCTTAC
>NW_015509177.1:0-1127 GCF_001515645.1 Sinocyclocheilus grahami | reverse complement strand
GACCCATTTCTGAGTGCAGCAGGGCAATACTGTAGAGTGAGACTTGATTTACCCATTAGCATTTGATTAGCTTGTGAAAGTGGGCTGTGATATAATTATTAGTGATGCTTTCTAAGGCAGTCATCCTTATTACTATTGCTGATGCTTTGGCTAAGGTGTTCAAGAAAACCTATATCTCTGTATATAAAACTGTGGGGTGCAACTCTCGCCGTTTGAGCTTTTGACATTAATGATGCCGGAAAATTGTCTAAAAAAAGTGTCAAGTCAGTTTTGGATTGAATATTGTATAGAAAAGATTGTCTGCGATTTGTAAAACCATTTAATAAGGGAATCTGAAAACAAAAATATTACTCTGCAGTGAGGGCGAGTGAATTATAATACAGATATTTTGCTATTTGAATGCCTTGCATCAGAAGGCATGTGTATGAAATGCAATATTTGATTTAGTTGATTCGCTCTTTGAAATTGATTTTGTGCAATTGGCCTTCAGCGTAATCTCATTCGTAACGTCCTCAAGATGAATTCACTGTTATCTTTGGAGGCAATTTCAGGGTCAAGTCTAAATTTTCTTACCGGAGATAACAAGCAACACGTCTGAAATAAATTTTTCTGACCTTTGTAGCTCCAGTGTCCTCTAAAAATAAAGGTGACATTTTTCTCTCTCTCTCTCTCTTGTTTCTACTCTCTCCTGGTCTTTGAGAGCCCTCAGTAGTTAAAGGGGCTAAAAATAACCTGGTTCCCTTCGTGTTGTGCAACCTAATTAAGAGGAGAGGGACGGAGGTGCTTCCGAGCATCTGGGCTCAGTATGTAATGGCTGCCCTTGTTTTTATTTGCTAGTGGATGCACACCGCTACCAATTATCCCCTGTAGCATGGCTTACCACTGAAGGCATCCTTAAAGAAGCTGACAGAAGTTTTTCAGCACCCGTTCCCGGTGCACTGTCGCGCAAGAGCTTCGGTATAAGCAGTTTCCTTTAGCATAGAATGTCATTCTGAACCAGTAGAATAATTTATTTTGGGAATTCAAGATGTTTGGTTGTCGTTATGAGGGTGCAGCTTCACTTGTAGATAGGGCTGGGTATTGAGTTCGATACTTTTTAGGCACAGACCGAAATGCCTCGATACCAT
>NW_015509176.1:12187-16393 GCF_001515645.1 Sinocyclocheilus grahami | reverse complement strand
CTGTGTGTGTGCAGTTTGGATGGGTAAATGCAGAGCACTAATTCCAAGTATGGCACTAATTCCACTAATTCCACATGTCACGTCACTTTCATTTGCTGACTGGATTTCAGAGCAAAGAATCATGAGTTAAAACATTTGTACAGAAGGAAACATTCTGCTGCTACTTGGCATTGACATATTTATGCATTAACGCCCTCTTCCTCAAACAGAGAACTTTGTCTGTTTTGGCAGAATGCTTGACGGATGCTAACATTTACCATCTAAACAAACTAGGCATTTTAGCATGCTTAGGTGGCTAAAATATGTTCTTATAGAAACCCAAAGGAAGCAAAATCACAAATGAGATCAATTTAACATCAAACTGCTTGCCAAGAACGCAAAGAGATTAAACTGAGAATAAATGGACGCATTAGCTGCATGTTTCTCACTTCAGACTATCCTATTTCAAGAGTATTTTATCTTATTTCCAGTAAAAAATCATTCAAGATGCATTCACTTGAGTAGCAATGCTGCATGAGATACAGTATTATAGTATTTGTTTTTTAGAGAGTATATCATTAAAATTAGTGTATTTTGCACTGACAGACTTTATATGTTACGCAGTTTTGCTTTGCATGTAAGTGTATCTTGTTTCAAGCATTTCTAAGTCTATATTTACTGGAAAACAAGTCAAAATGACTCAAATAAAAGTGCATGTGAAGTGCCTCAACTATTTTCATGTACAAACCTGAAGGATGTAAAATCACTAATTAGATATCTTTATAAATCAAGCTGTTTTTCAAGAACACAACAGAGATAAAACTGAGAGCAAATGGAGAAATTGAAGTCACTGTATGTTTCTCACTTAATACTATCCTACTTTAAGAGTATTGTGTATCTTATTTCCTGTTAAAATATCTAAAAATGCTTGGAAAACAAGTCAAAAAACGACTCGTTTAAAAAGCCACGTGAAGAAACATTGATCTGCTTTCCAAGAATGCAAAGAGATTAAACTGAGGCGCGCATAAGTCCTCTTCTGTATGTTTCTCATCCTAAAGTATTTTTGTCTTATGTTCCAGTTAAAATGTCTTTTAAAAAATATCCTTAAAAATATGCAAGATCTGAATTGTTTTCTTATACAAACCTGAAGCTAAAAAAAAAAGTATTTTCCTTCATATACATTTCATATTGCTCTCCTCAAAAAAAGACCCTCAATCTCACCGTCTCCTCAAGTTTTAATAGAGATCTGAAAAAACAGCTCAAACTGTGCTCCGACATGCCAATATCTGCAAAAGTCAGAGATCTCAATATGAACTCAAAACTCTAATCAAATGCTTCCAAGACCAAAAGATAAAGAGTTTTGATATCTGACATTATCTGCAATTGCCTCTTAATTAACTCTGTATATAATTTTATTTCTCCAAAGGAATGCTTATAGAAATATAATGCATAGATTAAATAATGCATTAAGTCTCCTGAGTTATAAGTAGGAGCAACTACTGAGCAATCAAATGCTCTGGGAACTTAAGGTACTATTATAAACACCCAAAAGATGGAAAAATCACAAATGAGATAATGCATTTTGCATTCTGAATATGAACTCAAAAATTTCTCATCAAATGATCTCAGCTGCTCTCCACATGCATTTTATAGCTCTACACAGGATCTATTTGGATCTGAGATGAAGTTGATGCTCCAATGAAAGAGCAGCCAATGAAAAATTGCAACATCAATTCATGTAGACTGCTAGAATGTTGATGAGTCAGATATTTCGAACAACTCGACAATTACGCTTTAAGAAATTGCTTGTTTCTCATGTTTCCCTGTGAGCGTTTGTGTTGTTTTCTCTGAGTAACTTTATTCAGCTCTATTTCACATTCTCAGAACTGTACCTTGAGTATTTTCTTATTTGACTCAAGTTTTATTGTGTTTTATTGATGTGCTCTCGGAGTTTATTAGTGGGATTGCGTTTTATCCGCTCCTAAGGCTGTGTGATATTGGCACTTTTTTTCATTCCTGGGTTTATGAATGAGTAATAGCTCTTCAGATATATAATGCGTTTGTCCATGTGACTTCAGAAAACCTCATAACACCTGCTCAAGCCAAACACAGCAGCAGCAATTATGCTGGAAATATTAACGCAACAGCATGAGGAAATAACAGACCCGTTAAGAACATTTAATGCTTTTGCAATGATATCAAATATACAAAACATTCAATGCATGCTAAGATGCCTTTCCTCACTTCTTTCACTAGTTAAAACTCAATGAATTGGCTTGACGAGCGCAGTTTCCTTTCCTGCATTGATGCATTTCTTATTGAAATGGCAATTGAAGACCAAAACATGTCACACAAGTCAGCTTGAAGCACAGACAAAAGCCATAGACTTACAAAATAAACTCACGTCCCAATCAACTGATGCTTGAGAAAGGAAATAAAGTGTGTGCGTTTGCACAGCCAAAGACACACCGTTGAGTCATGATTTTCTGCTTGCTATTTTGTCATCTTGTAGGAGTAGCATTTAAATGAGCTCAAAGCTAAAGCCAAAAAACGCCAATGTTGACGTTATGGGGTTTTTAATCTGCTGCATTAATTTTGCACATGAAAATATGAGCCAGTTTGCAGCAATGTCTGCCAGAATGTGCCACAAGGGTTTTGTCGGATTACAATACTTTTGTAAAGAGAATCTGTGGCATCTGAGTCTGTCAGACAGTCTGAAGAACAACTCCAAACAAGGTCCTTCTGTGAAGTGCAGACAGCGAGCTGGTAGACGAGTCCAGACGGGCAGGTGGGTTGGTTAACACATCACAGTGACAAAGAGGTATCAATAAAACATGCTGCGGATGACGGCCAAAAACGGCTTTACCACAGATTCACTGAAAGCAACTACAGACTGCAAAAATGATATTCTTTATAATCATCAAATATCATCTTAAACAGGTTATTTTAAGAATAAACCTCAATAAATTGTTACAAATACAAATGCTTAAAAGTCAGTGTGTGTGTGTGTGTGTGTGTGTATTCTAAATAAATTATTATTATTATTACAAGAATTCCAGAATTGTAATATGATATATATTTTAATATTTAGTCTAATGTATTATAATTCTAATTATATATACAAATTTATATTATAAACATTTTCTAATAATTACTTGACATTATTTGTATAATATTTAATATTCTTATTATATTTGTTAGAATTAATAGTACTAAAAATATTAAATAAGGAAACTTTCGAAGTGCAGGATTTATTTAATTAACAATATTTCTCATTTTAATTTGTACTAAAATAATAATAAAAAATCATTAAGAACTATATAGAAATAAAAGCAGGACAAAATTACTAAAAGTTCAAATTAAATTAAAAATAAAATGGAAAATATGAAAATAAAAACTCTAATTCAAAATATTAATAAAAACTATAATAATAATAATTATAGAATATTAATTTTTGCATTAGGCAAAAAAGCTGCAACGAAGCTTTAAAATGCATGAAGTAAAAGTTATTCAAAAACACCTTTGTCTGAAGACGCCTGTGGTTTTCTTACTGGCTTTTGGTGGCACAGCTTTTAATCTAGAGGAAATCAAACAGATTTTTGGATTATTAGTGATTAATAGCATCAGAGATGCTTTTGGGCACAAGAAAATACAACTGAAGCACTGAATGGACCTAAGATTTCCTGAATGTCCTGCAGGTACAAACAAAACCATGGACGTGGTCACCAAAGGCATGGTGTGTCCACCGGCACAGAGCCACACGCAAATCAATTATGTGGCGGTTTGGCAGCGGTACACATGGACGATTGGTGAACGCACACTACAGGGATGCACTTTCAGCACTGGAGTGACGCAATCGTGGATTTATGGCAGTGGTGCAATACACAGCAGGTGCGGCTCCTCATGCGCTGCCAGCAGTGTCATCATGCGCCTCCTCTTGGACACGCGCGTGCTCATGTGAGTCTGGACGAGGGCCGGTGATTGGAGGATATCTGCACATCTCACCCGGTATATAATTTTCTCCTGATCAGTACTGGGAAAATACATAAAGTACACGCTATTCAGAATTTCAAGTATTTATACTAAAGTTAGGATACATTAAATAAAAGATATATATATTTTTTTTCTTATGTTACACAGTTTTAAGTTCAACAGATTTGGTGAGTATTTACTTTTTTTTTCTTTTAAGACTTTTATTCATCAAGGACACATTCAATTGATCAAAAG
>NW_015509176.1:9638-10146 GCF_001515645.1 Sinocyclocheilus grahami | reverse complement strand
TATAGCAATTTTTTTTTTATTGTAAATAAAATAAAGATCATTAGAGCATGTTTTACAAGAAAATACTATTTCAGTGTTTCTACTTTAAAATTCTAAAATTTAAACAAAAAATCATTTTTTTTCAATGTGTTACTTGCCGATTCTTTGTTATTCAAAATTAATAATGTTTATTAATGTATATTATTAAAGTTAATGTTAATAATGTTCATCTTTCACTGTGTTTCTTGATGATTCCTTGTGATTAACTGTGAAATTTACTAGCAATTTCTACACCAAATCTTTCCAATGTGTGACAACATTAAAGGCAAGGCAAGTTTATTTATATAGCACATTTCATACACAATGGTAATTCAAAGTGCTTTACATAAAAGAAAAGAAAAAAATAATCACAACAATAAAACAAGGAATTTAAAAACTTTGAAAATGATTAAAACATTTCAAACACATCAGATGTGCACATTAAAGCACATCTGATCTCTTCTGGAAGCTGATTCCAACTGCGGGCAGC
>NW_015509176.1:3751-4251 GCF_001515645.1 Sinocyclocheilus grahami | reverse complement strand
ATATATATATTTTTTATTTTTTTATTTTTTTTTTTACCAAAACTGAATAATTAAATAAAGAAAAACCAAGAGAATGCATTTTAGCATAGAATCAGAACAGGCTGCTTTTGTCTTATATTGTGACCGTAACCCTACACAAACAGATACACATACAAAACTAAACAAAACTGAACCAAAGAAGGAAATCCAGAGCACATCCACTTCAGGACACAGCGAGACGCAAATCCAGAAATGATTAAAATCTGGATGTTGAATTGTCAAGCCATACATGCTGAAGCAGCTTTCATATTTACAAATGTTTTTTTTTATGCAAACATTCATCCTTAAATCCCATTGAGCATCTCTACACTATAATGACTGCTATCCTTGCTTTAAAAAAACACAGCAAAATATTCATGTTATTGCCAGTGACTTATTTATACATGTGGCATAATCTGATACAATGCAAAGCAGCACATATAAAATCACCAGCACATAATAACAGGCTGAAACATCTATTT
>NW_015509176.1:0-2175 GCF_001515645.1 Sinocyclocheilus grahami | reverse complement strand
GATTTTTCAGTGTTTGGAAGTCATCATTATTCAGGTCTAGTTTTGGGTGCAAAAAATCAACCTAAATCAAACTAAAAGGCTGACTCATATCGTGAGTAATACGGTCATTATTTCACACCCCATCACCCGAGCTGAATAAAAACAGTATTCCGTGCATGATTTCATCTGAAGTTCACCTTGGTCCCGGGGTCGGCGGTGGGCCGTACGATCGGGACCAGAAACGTCCGTCAGCGGATCTGATCAAAGCTTGCCTGAGATGGCAGGCCTCGTGTCAAATTCGTGATGTAGGGTCACCCGCCTTGACCAAACGGCCGCTCGCTCACAAAATCAACACACATTCCCAGATATTGGAAATCCACGAGCTGCACCAGAGCCGTCCGCAATAGCCATAATCAAATATGAATGGCTCCAGTAATACTGCCGCGCTCTTGAAATATAGAGGTGAACAACGGGCAATAACTCAACAAGATGAATCATTTTCAGGGAACCGTTTGGAATTGAGGGCTTACTTTGATAGCAACCGCGAGTGAAGTGCCGACAGGGAGTTCATCCTATCAATGGGTTACGCCTCCGAGTATCTGCGTGGACTGCAGTCTGGGCGGCCGAGGGAGAAGTTCAGACTGAATCTTGATCATTTCGGAGGCTTAGAGACCATCCAGTCCTGGACTGGGAAGAGGTTTGAGGTCTCCGAACATTACTAGGCAGGGAACGGCTTGTCCGAACAAAACCAGCACCGGTGGAGCCTGTGGAGATGGGTTATCATAGGAAAGCCTGTAGCTACACCTGACCCGCTCCAGCCCTCAAGTGACCACAGAGGAATAGAAACCTACATAATTCTGCGGCGTTTTAAAATTTCAAACTGGATGTTGTGTGGAAGTTTTTAAGAGGAGAGAGAAACCTGGAGAGAAAAAGTCCTTGAATGAAAGCTGCGGTTTCAGTGATGGGACGTTCGTGAAAGAATCTTTAAAATGACTCGGGAACAACGAGTCATCTAAAGAGTGATTCATTCATTTTGTTTTCTGTACAGGAAACAGAAACGATTCGTTTACCTCCAGAGATGTCCGTTCTTTTGTAACAGCCGTACTAGATACAGAAATTAGTTTATATAATTCCCAACCTTCCTTACAAACGTTTTTTTTTACTCTTATGGTTAAATCATACATTTCTGGCCTCAAATTGTAGCATTTTATGTCATACAATTTATACATTTGTCATATTTATATCTTTGCCATAACACTGAATGTGGCAATAAAGAGTTGGTTAATGGTTTAACTTTATCATTTTTTTATAATTCCTAAATATAACATACAACAAATACAACATTACATTAGTATTACTGACTGTAAGATACTGATCCAGGAAGCGGTCACGTGACAAAAGAACAAATGACTCGGACCCAAAGACTAACTAAAACTAACCAAGACTAACCTAGTAAACTAATCATTTCTGTTTCTTATAATTTGGCCTAGGCTGCATTATAGTTTTGTCTTATTTGAAATGTGATCAACGTTTGCATTGTAGTAGATGTGTTGGGGAATCTGGCTATTAACAGGTAACATTTTAATAATATTCTGCTAAAATGAACCAAATGAACAAATTGACTTGAAAAATGATTCATTCATTTTGCTAAACAAGATTTAAAGATCCCAAATCAGTAAAATGATTCGATCTTCCATCACTAGCGGTTTCATCACAAACTGCACAACATGAAATGACATCCAAAATCCATTGTACTTTTTGATTATGATATTTTAAAGATTGTTTAATGAGAAAAATAAATGATTTCATGTTGACTTCTGCAGAAGTTGTTTCATAACGTATATGTATAAAGTATGATGAATAAGTTATTCAATGTGAGAGAAAAAATGTACAGTGAGACTTTCGATTTCATGTTGACTCCTCTTGAAACGAGATATCTTTCATATCTCATAAATATAAAGTTGGATATATAGCAACTTTATCCATACTCACGTAAAGTGATCCATACTACATAGCAAATCTCAACTACCTGATTGTTTATTTTCTTGCAAAATGCATTATGTAATTATATTATTGTCCAGCTATATATATTAAGTTGGATATATATAGTATATGCAATTTTATTTGCATTCATACAGCATGTTCACATAAAGCGATATACAGTGGGTACGGAAAGTATTCAGACCCCCTTAAATT
>NW_015509175.1:15289-16397 GCF_001515645.1 Sinocyclocheilus grahami | reverse complement strand
AAAAAAAAGAGAGAGAGAAAGCGAAAAAGAAAGACAGAGGGTAAGTGCTGTGTGAAGTGTAAAGAAACCAGAATAACTGGAAACACTTGGCTATATGGGTTTGGGATCCATTTGCAGGAGATTTATTTCCCTGGGAATCAAACTCACAACCTTTTCATTCGCAATCACCATGTTCTAGACATGCTACAAGAACACCATGAATAAAGACTAGTGTCAATTTATCTATCAATCTATAAACGTGATTGGTGGGAAAATGTACACATTTTGAATTGTTGCAGCCTTATGCTAAACTTTCTTTTCACATCATTCCACACTCATGACAAAGCAAAAACCAGATTTGTGAATTGCTTATGCCCTATTGCTCTATTCCTGCCAGTAACTGCCACCACAACAAAAGTTTCAGAGTGATAAAGGGTGCAGGTGTTGAAAACAGCAGTCATTCAAGTTTCTGTCTGTTGAGTCATTCAAAAATATTTGCTAAATTCTCATTATATAATTCAGTTATGAGAGAATTTAAGTGGAGTATATTCAAAAATGTACAGGCCATATAGTTGCACAGCTATACCTATGAATTTCATCTGTTTTAAAAAATACAAGTATAAGTTCTTGATAATGTCTGATTGATGGAAAAAGCTATATGGTGCCTGCAAATCTGTTTGCAGAAAAAAATCTTATTAGAAAAATGAATTTAATTAGCAGTGATGCTTATTTTACAGGCCAAAACAGCCAAAGACCTTGGAACAAAAGTAGAAGAACTTTTTCACAGACTTCAACTTGTTGCCAAGTTCAACGACAAACTAAGAGCTTCAGATGTTCTTCAGATAACTGCACATTCATTACAGTTCCATGGATCCTGCACTGAGAAAGAACTGGTTCACATGTTTTTACAGAAACTACTGATGATGAACTATAAAGTAAGAAGTATCACTGTTACAAGGAACAGTGAGCATCACAAAGAAAATCAACAAAAATCCATACAATCATCTGCAGAAAATGTTGATGCATTTAGTGACATTTTTGAAAGATCTTCTTTGTCTGATGAAAGTAAGAGCAACACAGACCCAATTCACCCGATGGATGTTCAGATGGCCGTGTTTCATTGTGCTGA
>NW_015509175.1:8262-14912 GCF_001515645.1 Sinocyclocheilus grahami | reverse complement strand
GGCAGCAGCAGAACCAGAGTCCTGATGGACGGAGTGGTGGAGATCACCTGGTTCTGCCCTTCTGGGACACATGACGATAAATTCACCAACCGTGTTGCCTTCTGTAATCTACACGGTGATGCAGGAGACCATGAGAAACAGCTGGATATAATGACTAACATGGCCTCAGTCAATGTTGTCATTTTACCACAGCTCAGCAGGAATGACAAAAGAATGACAAAAATCCAAAACCTCTACAAGGACCCAAAGCCACTGATTTGCCTTCTTCCTGAGGATAAAGGAGCTCTCACTGAGCAGAGGAATGGAAAATATAAAATTGGTTTGAAAGACAGAGGTGACGCAGAGGTGTCTGAAGATCTCAGAAAAGCTATCGCAAATTGTCTCTCAGAATCTGCTTCCACGTTCAGGCTTGAAGACGTGTCCAAACACTCAGACATCAGAGTAGATGAGGAAGAAGATGATGACTGCAAGAAAGGAAAGGAGGCAGCACAACAAATGATGAGGCTACTAGAGGGAAACGATCTGACAAGATTAAAAGAATCATTTCTGCCCTGTCAGGGCAAACTGTGGCATCAGTGGTGTGAGATGAATAAAGAGCTAAATCGACCTCAAGGGGACGACCCAGAAATGGAAATTAGTAAACAAAAAGTTGAGATGATGAAAATCCGTGAACAGCAGCATAAATATGACATCAGTATGTTTGTAAATTTATTCATGAAACAAATGAAGTCCCATTCTGCAACTAAATTGACTGAAAAAAAACCAATGTTTTTCCTTAAATGGCTCAGAATTCTCCTGGATGAATATACCTCAGCTGATCTTTCTGATCTACTTTACAAGTATAATAAAACATGGTCAGACTCAAAACTAAGTAAGAGCAGTAATAAAACTGTGGAACAAAGAAAACTTATGGAATTATCTAAAGCACTTCAAGATGCAACCTTTGGCTTGGAGCACATCATGAGGGAGATCGGTCAGATCTATGAATCATGTTCATCTGTGAAGAAGAACAAGAAAGACCTGCAGATTCTCGGATCTTCTCTCCCGAGTCTCGCAGCAGAGATGATGATCTCTGGGTTTCCACTGGAGCTGATGGATGGAGATGCTGCTCATGTTCCTCTGGTCTGGATCTCTGCTGTTCTGGATCAACTCAACCAGAAACTGGGAGACCGGAGAGTCTTTGTGCTGTCAGTTTTAGGGCTTCAGAGCTCTGGGAAATCCACCATGCTCAATGCCATGTTTGGACTCCAGTTTGTGGTCAGCGCTGGCAGGTGCACCAGAGGAGCTTTCATGCAGCTGGTCAAAGTGTCAGACGAGATGAAAACACAGATGAACTTTGACTATATTCTGGTTGTAGATACTGAGGGTCTTCGTGCTCCAGAACTGGCTGGAAGATCAACAATACACCATGACAATGAACTGGCTACATTTGTTATTGGGCTTGGAAGTATGACGCTGATTAACATCTTTGGAGAAAACCCATCTGAGATGCAGGATATTCTCCAGATTGTGGTTCAAGCCTTCCTGAGGATGAAGGAGGTCAGACTGAATCCCAGCTGTGTGTTTGTGCATCAGAACGTTTCAGACGTCACAGCTGGAGAGAAAAACATGGAGGGAAGGAGACGACTGCAGGAAAAACTGGATGAGATGACAAAACTCGCTGCTGAAGGTGAAGTCTGTGAAGCAGAACGTTTCAGTGATGTTATTGCATTTGATGTACACAAGGACGTGATGTATTTTGCTCAGCTCTGGGAGGGCAGCCCACCCATGGCACCACCAAACCCTTCATACTGTGAAAACATTCAAGACCTTAAGAAAACTATTCTTTCTCATGTCTCAAAATCAAATGGCATGATGCTGACAGACATAAAAAGTCACATTAAAAATCTCTGGGAGGCTTTGCTGAAGGAGCGCTTTGTGTTCAGCTTCAAAAATGCCCTGGAGATTGCCACATACAGGAGATTGGAAACAGAATACAGTAATTGGACCTGGAGTCTTAGGAAGGCCATGCTGGAAATTGAAAACAAACTACAGAACCAAATAGAAAATGAAGTAATCAATGTGGTTGAGGAAACAGATCTTCAAGGAGAACTAAATGTAAAAAGTACAGTAGTGAAAAAATCTATGACAGAATTCTTTGAGAAAGACACCAATGCCAGTATACTGATTCAGTGGAAAACATCTTTTGAAAAAAAAGTCTCCCACATACAGGAAAACATTGTTAGGGAAACACAGAAGAAACTGAATGTGGTGCTTAAGCAGCGAGACCTAAAGAAAAACATTGACGCTCAGAGGACAAAAAATGAAAATGCTCTCCTTGAGAAGGCCAAAAATCTTGCCTTAACTCTCAAACACAAAGCAAATGATGATCAAATCTTGCAAAGAGAGTTTGATTCATTTTGGAATCGTTGTGTGAGTGAGATTACCAAACACACACCTCAAGTCCAAGACATTGACATTTTAAAAGACATGAATGAGGTTCTTAGCGACAATGAAAGTTTTTCAGACCTCAAGACAAAAAGCAAAAAGTGCAATATTTTAAAAGTGTCAAGCTATTCAGAGTATATACAGCTTTATAAAGTTGAAAAAGTATTAAAATTGTTTGGCTATCCTAAAGAGTATGATGCCCAAATCAACCAACTAATTACAGACATTGTTGAGCAAGTAAATAAAATGATCATGTCATATAACATAGCAAAGATGGGCTACAATAAAACTTACATCCAAGAACTCACTGGTTTCATCAGAGCAAAGTTAGTAGAACATGAGGAAAAAGAAACAACGAAATATACGTTCAAGAAACACTTCTTTAGTGATTTGGTATTTGCCATATTCAATGAAGAACAAATGACGTTCGTGAAACAACACAACATTTTCAGCGAAGCCAATGACCCTGTTCTCTATTTTGCAAGAAAAAGAGACGAATATTACAGAATTTTCCAGAAATACTGTCAGGGAGCAACATCAGCTACCATTATAGGTGAGATAATCTGTAACAAACTCAAAGAACCCATTCAGCAGAGTGTCAACAAAAAAACTGCCCAGGATTTGGCCGATGAAATGAGATCAAACTGTGAATCACTGAATGGAAACAGATCTAATCTGGAGAAACACATCCTGAAGACACTGGCAGAAAAGGAGGATTTTGAGGCATTCATAACCTACATTCATAATCCCAAAGAACACTTCAAGAGATTCATCAGAGATGAAGTCAGTCAGTACATAAATGAGAACTTCAACATCAGTGTTCTGCCCAAGATGAAAGATGATTTAAGACGGAAAGAGAATCAGATCAACGAAGCGGTGCAGAGAGCATCTGAAGAGGTCGATGAAAACAGTAGAGACGCTGATTTGTGGTTGGAGATTTTCACACTGAATTTATCAGATGTGCTGATTTTCTCTGAAAAGGACCTTAGAGGAGTGAGTCGTGATGATGTTGATGTAAAACTCTTAGCAGAGGTAATAAGAAAACAACTTCCTTCTATAATATCTGACATAAGCAATGAATTCAGTACAGAATCTTTTCTACAGAAGCTAGATAATAAGGACAAGCCCGATGAGATTTTAAATGAACACTTCTGTACATGCTGTTGGGTTCAGTGTCCGTTCTGTAGAGCCATCTGCACTAACACAGCAGAAGACCATGATCCACAACCTCACAGTGTTCCTTTCCATCGACCTGAAGGACTGAATGGATGGCATTATAGAGGAACACAAACTCTTATTCCAGATTTTTGCACAACTCTAGTGACAAGTACTAAGAGATTTTACCCAACTCATGAATCTGAAAAATCCATTCCATATAAAGATTACAAATCAGCAGGCGGGGTTTATGCTGAATGGAGCATCACCCCTGACCTCACCGAGCTGTCGTATTGGAAGTGGTTTGTCTGCAGATTTCAGAAAGAACTGGAAAAGTACTACAGGAAAAAATTTCAGGATCGGGGTGAGATCCCAGGTGAATGGAGAAACCACACAAAACAGGATGCTATTGAGAGTTTGGACAAATACTTCTGAACAAGCATAATGAATGATGAGTGAAGAAATTAATGATTCTTTTTATTCTTTGATTCTTTTTAGTCTTATGAATAATATTTTAGTTCAAGAAAACCTTTGAAGAAAATGCTAGACTGTTAGGGTTAGGTCATAAAAGCTACTCTATAACATAAAAGTATTTTACTAATCATTAAATGCAAGTAATCACTTCTTTTTTATTATATTATATCTGAATTTTTGCTTTTGATAACAATGGAAATGTTTTCACTTATTTGAAACTTCTAGAGGATCTTTTTCTTATCTCATTGTTATTAGCAATAATGATTAGAATGTATACAAAATACTAATGTTTGACAAAATACGTGTTAGAAACTGCAGTAAACGAGTCATTTGAAAATCCTGCTTTTTAAATTCTGCTATTAATTACATGCAGTACAGGTCTGAAGGCTTCTGAGTAAGAATTATTTTGCCACTTTGACTGTTATGCTAACGTTAAGGACTAAATAAAAATGCATGTGTCTTATTACTTATGATATAAAATAAAACAACAATCCAATGTCTTACAATGATTCTGAATAAACATTAGATTCAAATTCTTTCAAGTGCATTCTTTGCCTTATTACAGATCACATAACAGATCACACTTGGCATTAAAGCTTTAAATGATCGAATCACAATCAAGATCACTCTTGACCACATTAAAATCCAGGTGTAAAAAACATTTATAGTTGTTTGATGTGAGACGGTGACATTCAATTAAGGTGTAAATGGAACTGTGTTTTGTTATCCATTCATAAATTCAACATCAACACTGTTATTGAACTGAACTGAATCAACATTGACTCGAGTTGATTCGAACGGAGTAAATAATGACACTATTGTCGTCTGTAGTGACATTCATTAATCTGAATGAAATCTTATTTATATGAAGAGGAGGATTATATCCAACTGAATGATAAATACTTTCCAAGCCAAAAGCGTCTCCTTTCATCTCCTTGATTAAGCCTGACAAAAGAACTGTTTCAAACCGAGTTATACAACAGTTTCTCTAATTCATATCAAAACACCAACTACAAACATATGCTTGCTAACGCTGTGCAATTTTTGACTTTTTAGTGTTTAATCATATTTAGTCCGTCAAGAGTGCAATCAATTTAGAAGGCTATGCCCTACAGAGGTTGCATTTCAGAAAAATAATCATCATTGCAAAGAAATAAATCATTTACAGTAATTAGGCCTACACACAACAATCAATTTTATAATGGTTGCTTTTCTGAAATAAGACATCCACAATGATGTATGTGGCCAAATAAATGCAATCTCCAGAGTTAGTTTGAATTTAATGCTAGACCAAATATTCTCTTCAAATCTGGACTCTGACCAGGCCAAAACATGAGTCTGATTTAATTATTATCATGATTTTTACTATATAAGATTATAGAAGTGAAATTCAATGTTTTACCAAACACTGCAGCACAGAAGGTCTGAGGAGTGCTTTTGTTTCATTCTTGCTAATTTCGTGACTAATGATTTGTTATGGAAACCATTAAAAGCAATGTCACATGTGAAGCCTCCAGCATTACCTGCAGGACGGGTGGGTTACTGATGATCATAGAGAAAAAAAAAAAAACTTCCCTTAAAAAAAAATTAAGGCTATTTTGGGAAGGCTTGCTTGTCACACAATTTAATTTCTCACAGTTTACTTTTGCAGTTAATCTAAGTGAAGACACAAACCTTATAGTTTTGGAAATTGAACATTTCAACTGTTGTTGTCGGGGAGAGAGAAAAAAACCTCTCTAGCACACTTTTGACTTCTTTGTCGTCCCACTACACGGGGTAAGTTGTCACAATCGGAACATTAGTTTACAGATTTTACTTTTGTCTCAAACATACTATACAGAAACACATTTTCTACCATAAAACAGCTACATAAAAATGTATTATATGAAATTTAATTACAGAATTTAAGCAAGAAAACAAAACAGGACAGGAGTCACAAAAATATTCCAAGACTTTTGTTTTGCTCAAACTGGATGTTTGGCTCAAATCCAATCATTCAAGGTGACAACAGCTTCATTATAGTTTAGAGTTTTTCCCCTCATTTGCTATCTTCATAAGCCTATGGAGTATAGGAAAAACCATTCAAAGTGTGATAGTTAATTAACACAGTGACCAACAATACAGTCACCTCAATATAAAGACGAAAATTAATTTACTTACTGTGGCTTCCAAAACATCCGTGGACATAATCACGCAGAATCAACAAACATACATAACATGTTTAGAGTAAAATCCACAAAAATGCCTGAATACAATAACAAGCCTTTGATAAACCTCACACGTCATCAATCAAAGAGTCACACTACCAGGTGATTGTTACCCGAGCTCAGGTTCAAATAAACGGTTTCCACAAAAATATTCGGCAGCACAGCAGTTTTCAGTAATAATGATAATAATTTAATACAAATATTAATAATAGTAATAATGATAAATGTTTCTTGAGCAGCAAATCAGCATCAGGAGTAATGATGCTGAAAATACAGCTGCGCATCACATGAATACATTACAGCTTAACAGATATTCACATAGAAAACAGCTGTTTTAAATTGCAATAATATTTCATAATTTTACTGTATTTTATTGTATTTTTTAAT
>NW_015509175.1:5313-5858 GCF_001515645.1 Sinocyclocheilus grahami | reverse complement strand
TAGTGTAGTGTAGTACAGTAAAGTCCTATAGTGTAGTGTAGTGTATTGTAGTACAGTACAGTATAGTCGCATAGTATAGTATATTATAGTATATTCCTATAGAATTAAAACAAATTAAACATGAAATTATGATATAAAGCCTGAAATAGTATTTTCTTGTAAAACTTACTCCATTCATCTTTATTAAGAATTAAAAAAAAAAAGATACATTTTTCCAGTGTGAAATTTACCATCACAGTGTTACTTGTGAAAACAAATGTTAGATTCCTATGCAATGCATGATCTAATCAAATGCCTGCATGCAAGTCACTTTGCATAAACCATATGCCAAATGCAGGAATGTAGATTGTTAAAGCTTCTGCTGTTGAACACGTTTCAAAATGGCACCAGCGGCGTTCATCCCAGAGGGGGTGTGTATGTCATCATGGATGCTAACAGACACGTGATCAAAGCCTTCTTCTGCCCAATAATTTATGCCCTGCAGCAGATGGCTTGTCAATATCAATATATTAATTTAAAAGCAGCAGCACGACCAGGACAGCCGT
>NW_015509175.1:711-2493 GCF_001515645.1 Sinocyclocheilus grahami | reverse complement strand
ACACACACACACACACATATACACACACAGACACATACACACACAGAAACACAGACACATACATACACACACACATTTCTCTAAGGGCTCTCCAATCAGTTTCTCAACTCTCATCCGCAGTGTTTTTATAGAGCCTGATTGCACACGTCACATCGGCGCTGCAGGCCGTGACGAAACACAATGAAGATTTCTAATGCACTTCAGTGCAAAATGCCTGCAAGCAACAAACGCAGGAAAACTGACAGTCTGTATGAGGAAAAAAGCATGTGTTGCATTCAGAACAATGAGTTGAACAGTATTCTGGAGTTTTCCTTTTTTAATGTAGGCTGCTCAAAGGAATACTGTTTGGCCCCTGAAACAAAAGCAACATTTTAGGGTGAGAATTACAAATAAAACGTATTCTTAGACTTCAGCTTTTGACTTTGGTCAAAAAGTAACAATCCACACCCGCAATGCCCTAGCAACCACATCGCAAAATCCTAGAAACCACACAGAATACCCAAGCAACCAGGGCTATTATATAGTTAACCAAAGTAATGTGAAATAAAATAAACATAATGTGAAATAAATGTTAGCTGAAATAAAATATATAAAAAAAATTCCTGGTAGTTGCCAAGGCAACAAATCTCATATTCATTTAGTTTAACTTAATGTATTAAAATACGTAAAACTAAATAAAAATAAACAAATAAATAAAATTTACTAAAACTTTACCTAAAATCAAAATGGAAAACATAAATACATTTAAAATATTAATAAAAATTATAATAGTATTTGGGAAAAACAGTCAGAACAGAAACCAGGGTTATTATAGTTAACCAAAGTAAAACTAAAACCATTTTTTAAAGTATTTTTTGTTACTTGAAATAAAATAAACATTAACTGAAATAAAATATATAAAAGACTTATTATACCAAAACTTAAATAAAAAAAATAAAGATAAAATTAACTTAAAAATGAGTAAAATGAAAGAAAAATAAAAACTATGTAGAGACATTAAAAAAAAGAAAGATAAAAACACAACAAAAATTGAAATTGAAATGAAAACTGAAAATATAAAAACTGTAATACTCATAGAACATCATAGCAACTGCATAGCAACACCCTAGCAACCACCCAAAATACTCTACACTCTCAGAAAAAAGGTACAAAAGGCTGGTACAACTATGTACCATTAAGATACTAATATGTACCTTTAAAGTACTTATCTGCACCCTCTGGGGGTAAATAAGGTACAAAAGAGTCTCTTTTGAAAGGGAAACGCCTCATTGCTGTGTTGGCAATTTAGCGATTGTCTTATCGTTGCTGCAGCTTTTATTATTGTTTTTGCACTATTTAAATAGCCTATATTTGGCAATTGTTTTGTGATTAACAAACACTAAAATAATAAAAAAATCTGTGGTTTCTAACATGGTTTCTTGACAACAGAAACAGAAAAATAATGCAAACGGGAGCGATTGTATTGGTATTTGGCTGTGTTAAAATAGCAATAGGCTGTATAAAAAGGAAACAAATGTAAAGGGCTGATACAAGGAGATTGATATGCTAATTCGGGCGTGACGTCATCTAGTGACATTTAGCGACTTTTCAAACAGGCTTTGACTATGGAAGGTGGACAGGGCCAAAAGTGTTTAAACAAAACGTGTGAAATTTGACCATGTCAACACGCACTGTTTGTCCATGTCAACGAGTCAATTTTGAACTTGTTTCTTTTGTATGTGCAGACAAGAACATTCTGGCCGTGTTCAATTTTCACGTTCCATTTAAAGACTTTTGGCACTG
>NW_015509175.1:0-209 GCF_001515645.1 Sinocyclocheilus grahami | reverse complement strand
ATATTTCTCCTCTGGTTATGATTGGAGGTTTGAAAAGATCCAGGTGCAGATGAGAACTAGGGCATCTTTAAATGTATGAATCCAGTTTAATATGCAAAATTAATGTATGCTTTAAATACAGAATTCGTCCGATCATTATTGATATTCGTGGTGCTGATTTCCCTTAAATAAATAACGTCACTTCCTGATTAAAGAAATGACTTCTGTTA
>NW_015509174.1:15682-16395 GCF_001515645.1 Sinocyclocheilus grahami | reverse complement strand
TAAATGATTTAGAATATGGTTAAGAAAATAGTCAGATTCAAGGTTTTTGAGTGCCCCATTGAGTTATTTTTCACTGTTTATTAATTTTTTTTTTTTTTTTTTTTTTTATTGAGGATCTCCTGGTTTTTTAAAAAAAAAAACCTTCTTTTTTTTTTTTGTCAGAACTACAAGATGTAAATGCACAATTGTGAGATATAAAATCACAATTCTGAGAAAAAAAAAGTCAGAGCTGCGAGATATACAGTGGGTACGGAAAGTATTCAGACCCCCTTAAATTTTTCACTCTTTGTTATATTGCAGCCATTTGCTAAAATCATTTAAGGTAATTTTTTTTCCTCAATGTACACACAGCACCCCATATTGACAGAAAAACACAGAATTGTTGACATTTTTGCAGATTTATTAAAAAGAAAAACTGAAATATCACATGGTCCTAAGTATTCAGACCCTTTGCTGTGACACTCATATATTTAACTCAGGTGCTGTCCATTTCTTCTGATCATCCTTGAGATGGTTCTACACCTTCATTTGAGTCCAGCTGTGTTTGATTATACTGATTGGACTTGATTAGGAAAGCCACACACCTGTCTATATAAGACCTTACAGCACACAGTGCATGTCAGAGCAAATGAGAATCATAAGGTCAAAGGAACTGCCTGAAGAGCTCAGAAACAGAATTGTGGCAAGGCACAGATCTCGCCAAGGTTACAAAA
>NW_015509174.1:7539-10286 GCF_001515645.1 Sinocyclocheilus grahami | reverse complement strand
GTGTGTGTGTGTGTGTGTGTGTGTTTACTACTCACTGCTGTGTGTGAGCACTTGGAAGGGGTAAATGCAGAGCACAAATTCCGAGCATGGGACACCATACTTGGCCACACATCACTTTCACTTTCATCCTAAATTCTTCAAAAATCTGTTCCGATGAAGAAACAAACTCATCTACTATTTTCAGCACATTTTCATTTTTGGGTGAATTGTTTCATTTGGAGACAGGACAAGACAGGGTTATGTTGTGTTCAATGATAAAGTCTGTTGGTTAATAAGTACCACTATAGGGGGAGTTGAATTGTCATGCATACATGTAAGGGAAGGAGAAATGTTTTGTTGGGAGTGCTTCAGTAAATTTATGAACGTATTAAGATAAGTGTGTTCTTTTCTGATTTATTCTGGTGACACAGCAGGTTAGTCCAGGGTTTGCAGCATTAGAAGTGTGAAAAAAAATCCATGATACAGTGAGTGTCCTAGTTCTGTCATTAAGACAATAAGATGACCAGTGTGTGGGCATAGTGGCAGCATAATTGAGGGAATGTAATTACAGTTTATTCAAAAGTATACGTTTATTAAAAATCCTGCGGTTAAAAGCTTTTGTTCATCATGCTGGTTCCAATTTAATGATGCAGTAACATGCTTGATGGCAGTTTGGGAAACAGTCTCTGCTATGAGATTAGTCAGCATTGATCTATACAAGATTTTTTCAGACATTGCATGTGGAAGTTATCTTGTAAGGCTTCAAGTTTATTGCCAATATTGGGCTCAGCTGTTCTTACAGGACGTTGCAGCTGCCAAACCAGACAGTCAAGTGCCTAGTCAGGATGTTGTCAATAGAGCAATTTCACAAGTTGGCTAAAAGATTTTAGGGGACGAAGAGACCAAATTTCTTGAGTCTTCGCTGATGAGCAGATTTTTACCACTGTATAGAGTTTACCAGAGTGAAGCGATGGTTTTAACTTGAAGTCCATATGAAATCAAAATGGAAGTTTTTTGGCTTTTAATATGAATATGTTAGCCTTAGGGTTTTCTATAAGCTTTTGTTCTAAGTAGTTATGTTCTAAGTGGAAAAGTAGTGTTCAATAACAATGCAAAATCATGTAATCACCTGTTAAGCCAAACATATGTGTATTGTTGTGACTACCAAATTCCTTAGTTAAAAGTTAAAAATAAATAAATAAAAAATCTTTGTTGCAACTAGCTATAGAGTGTCACTGTTTGACCAAGGGCAAAATCTAATGCCAGTTTTGCACCCTTGAAGGGCACTTTGTAGGAGCGTTACAAAAGAAAATGAACATCTGAATCTTTCCACAAAGGACCCTTCCACAAGTCTGTTAGTGAAGGGTACAAGCAGTGTTCACTTCATGTAATTTTATTGTTTATGGTAATATGACCCAGGGTATTCGCAATTTAATTTAAAGCTAGATATGAAGGGAGAGCTCAAATTAACATATAAAGGGAATAGTTCACATTGTTTTGTGGTGATGTACACATTTTTTTGTCATGCATTTCATATAAAGTTAAATAAGTTGCATAGGGTATAAAATGCTTAATAGTAGGTAGATGTGATTGTCTGCAGGGTTTAAATAAGGTTTTATAAAGGTAAGTGCAAAAAGGGAACACGCACACACACAAATACACATTTGCAACGGTCCCACTTTATATTAAGTGGCCTTAACTACTATGCACTTACATCAAAAAAAAAATTTTTTTTAAGTACAATGTACCTATTTCTTTTTCTATTGGTCTCTGGAATTGCCAGTCTGCTGTAAACAAAGCCGATTTTATTACTTCTATTACAAGTCATTCAAGACTAAACCTCATGGCCCTGACAGAGACGTGAATCAAACCAGAGGACAATGCTACACCTGCAACACTCTCAAATAATTTCTTTTTCCCACTCCCCCCGTCTGACTGGAAGAGGAGGAGGTACTGGTCTGCTTATCTCTAATGATTGGAAATTTAATCCTTTACCATCTCTGAGTATCAACAGCTCCTTTGAATCACATTCAGCCACTATTACCCACCCTCTTAAAATCCATTTTATAGTTGGTTATCAACCCCCGGGACCACTAGGTAACTTCGTGGAAGAATTAGATGTGCTGCTCAAACTTTCCTGAGGATGGTACTCCCCTAGTTATGCTTGGAGACTTCAACATCCACCTAGATAAACCTCAGGCTGCAGGCTTCCACACTCTGCTTGCTTCTTTTGATCTCAAGCAAGTATTAACTATGGCTACTCACAAATCAGGCAACCAACTGGACCTTATTTACACATGACACTGCTCCACTGATCATGTGCTCGTTACTCCACTGCACACTTCGGATCACTTCCTCCTCACTCTTAACCTCATGTCACTTTTCGACGTACCCTACGCTCTCTCTCTCTCACCCTCCCGGCTATCTGCTATGGTTTCGTCTTTGCTTCCTTCTCCTGAACAGTTATCTCTTGATGTTAACTGTGCTACTGATACTTTCTGCTCCACTCTTACGTCTTGTTTAGACCATGTCTGCCCCTTGCCTTCCAGGCCAGCTCGTACCACCTCTTCTGCACCTTGGCTATATGATGATCTCCGTGAGTAGCATTCTAAGCTCAGAGCTGCAGAAAAAGTATGGCGCAAATCACAAAATCCTACTGACCTTAATGTATATTGATCACTTCTCTCTTCATTTATGCTAATGCCTCCACTGCTAAAAGGACCTACTATCACAACAAAATTAACAATTCGCCTAACTCTCGCATACTC
>NW_015509174.1:0-863 GCF_001515645.1 Sinocyclocheilus grahami | reverse complement strand
TTTTTTTTGTCTAATTTACTGTAAGGACATACTTGAGTTCCCTCAGTTTCTTTTCTTTAATCTCATTCAACCGGGCTCTGCGATTGCACGCCTCTTCTTCCAGCCGCTCGCCTTCTTGGAACAGCTCTCTGTGCTGGGTGACGGCCTGCATCTCTCTCTCCCGTACCTGCTGCCTCACAGCCTCAGCATGCCTTTGGATTTTTCGATGCTGTTGCTCCTCTTTTTCTCGTTCTTTCTCAATGAGCTCCTGCTGTGCCC
Organism: Sinocyclocheilus grahami; assembly: GCF_001515645.1. Taxonomy (NCBI): domain Eukaryota; kingdom Metazoa; phylum Chordata; class Actinopteri; order Cypriniformes; family Cyprinidae; genus Sinocyclocheilus; species Sinocyclocheilus grahami. The sequence goes on along the minus strand of NW_015509174.1, from coordinate 605 downwards.
TGGAAAAACAGTATAGAGCATACAATCTTCAATGCTATCTTTGTTCATTCTCCTCTCTTTTTTAGTTAAGGTAATTAATTTTAATTGATTAATCCAAGGTAAAATGTTATATCGGTAATTAAAGTAAATTTATTGATGTTTGTAGATTATAGAGGTGATTGTTTAATTTTAAGGTTGACTCACTGGTTTTTGTAATGCTTATTAGTCACACACTGTACAAGTTTGTTAAAAAGTGAGATGTAAGCAAGTTAAACATTTATTATTTACTGAGAGATCTAATGATGCAGACTGTTAAGTTATGTTTTATTTTCTGCGCATGTGAGAAGAGCACCATTTTGGGAGTTAGCGCGGTTTTTTTGGAGTTCAGTTCAGTCCTGTATATGGAGCTGCTGTGGTTGAACGTGTTTGAGCAGTAAAGAGTGTAATTGCTAAGAACAGTTGTGTTTATTGAGTCAACATTGGTAGCAGAGGATGGCTGCTGCTGGAAATTACAAAAATCCCCCACCATTTGACGAGAAGACGGCGTACAAAAGTTGGAAAAATGAGGTTGAAATTTGGAAACGTGTCACCGACCTGGACAGAAAGAAACAAGCCTTGGCAGTTAC
>NW_015509173.1:15950-16396 GCF_001515645.1 Sinocyclocheilus grahami | reverse complement strand
AATGAGGTAACAAAACATGCATAATGCTTTGTTTTACACACTAATGTTAAAACAGTATGTACTAATAATATACAAAATATACTGCACAGTATTTCATAAATAATCTAGTATTCCATTTCCCAACATAGCCATGGTTTCCTCTCCCACATGAGCTTTAAAACAATGTCAAAAGCTTTGTGTCCCCAAGCTTCCAGGAGTTGGCGACGTGAAGGAAACGTGTTTCGTCTGATGAGCATAAGAGCTACACGCTCTGTTCAGACAAATGGAAAGGCAAAAACATGGTGTTACGCTCAAGAAAAAGCAAGGGAAAAAAACACAGCAGCATGAAATATTAAGTAGATATTTACTCACAGACATGTCATCTCAAAACAGTTTTAGGGGCACAGGGAGAACACTTACATGTGATTGACGTATGCCAGGAAAAGTGTGTGAGTGTGTGTGTGTGT
>NW_015509173.1:13383-14709 GCF_001515645.1 Sinocyclocheilus grahami | reverse complement strand
CTTATATTATACAAGTACTGGTTTTAAAAGTATGCTAAAGTGTACTTCATTTTCACAAGAGGAGATATTTTCCCATACAACTAATACTAGCGGTCAGTGTGGACAGAGAGGACGGAAATTTAGGAAAATCTGTCTCTCTTCATGGCCATTGTGAAATCTTGTCATGGTCCTGTAGTCACAAAGCACACAAGAGAACATTTTACGTATTCATGCACATACCGGGTCCAGAAATGCTGACTCGTTCACATTTGCGCACACAGTTCACTCTTTGAGATAAGACGATGCACATTGTATGTCCCACGTCCCAAACATGAAAAAACCACCTGAAATCCAATCTGACCAAGCTATCAAATCAAATTTCGATTGGGTTTGCATATTTATATGGCCTTTGCTCTTCAGACCGCAATAAATGAAATAGATTTGAGTTGGATATGGCAAACAAATCTGATCCAAAGCCCTAGACATGGACAGAAGTTGAGCAGCTATATAAATGAAGTCATAATATATTTTTCTTCCATCGTATTTATATCCCCTTTCCTTGCAACCACGCACTTATGCCTGCCGAACTTTTCTTTCTTTCGCTGTACGCTTCTTTCTGCTCTAAATTGCAGCCTCTCTTACCTAATTCTGCAGCATATTTCTTTGCCACAGGAGGTGGTTATGACAAATTAGAAGTCTACAAATGTTCTGATAGTGTAAAGACTCCAGCTGTCACCAGGGAGATGCTGATCAGGTTTCCAAGCCGCATGGTCTCCTGGCGCCACGAAGAGTTCCATATGGTCATCCAAATGCTGCGCCTAAATACACACGTACACAGACATACACACGCACGCATGCACATTCACATAAACACACACAGACACATGCGCTTCCCTCCTCGCTGCAGCAGATTTACTAAATCAAGTCATTCCGCTTCTCAGTAATACCTCTTTATGTAAACTCACAGTTTTACGAGTGAGGAAATTAGCTCCGATCTTTCAGGATATAATAAATCAAAAAGAGGTTAATAAGCTAATTGAGGCTGTCCGTTAATGTGATTTTATCGCAGATAAGGAATAATGTGGCCTTATTGCTTTAATAAAACTAGGGTATAATCATTAAAAATAACAATTTCTATAAATATGAATTTGTCTTTTTTTGTATTAATATCAGGATTTACTAGGTAATACAGTTCATAATAACTCAATAATAATATAGAATGTTGAGCTCAGCCAATCAGTATCATTGAAACACTAATATAGTGCTTATTAATATTGTTAATATGTATGTCTTGACAATTACATATATATATATATATATATATATATATATATATAATATACGTAA
>NW_015509173.1:7224-7584 GCF_001515645.1 Sinocyclocheilus grahami | reverse complement strand
TTTTTTTTTTTTTATGTTAAAGGAATATTCCAGGTTCGACATAAGTTAAGCTCACTCATCAGCATTTGTAGCGGGATGTTGATTAGCACAAAAAGTAATTTGTTTTCTTTATAAACAATAAAAATTAAATAATAATAATGATAATAAATAACTAAACAGTAATCGAGGTTATATTGAGGCACTTACAACAGAAGTGAATATGAATGATTTTTGGTGTATTTAAAAGGAAAAACGTGAAGCTTGTAATATTATAAAAGCGCTTAAATTAATTTTTTCGGTATTGTTTATACTATCACACTATATATTCATATTTTGAATTAGCTATTTTATATTTTTATTTAAATTTTAGTTTGTTTTAGC
>NW_015509173.1:4545-7001 GCF_001515645.1 Sinocyclocheilus grahami | reverse complement strand
TATTTAGCCCAAGTGTTCAGGCGTTTTTAAGACCTGGACAGTCTTGCGCACTTACTTCCTGTTGAGTACATGCGCTCTGAAGCGGCCAAGACAGGCAAAGTGTGGGTATTTGGACAGGACAGATATGAGAAAATAGTAATTCACAGTATTCATAAAACAGTAGGCAAACAGTACCCGGATAAATACTACTTTCAGCAAGACTCTGAAGTGTCCATCTGAAGGACTCTTTTCTATCCCATGAAGTCACGGGAGAGGCTATAGGTCACATGACAAAGCCAACATGTTGGGCGTAGTATGTCCGGACTGCATTTATAGAATGTATATAGAACATACTTTTTGTAATGGTTGCAAATGTGTTACTCAGTCAAAAGAAGTAACTACTGTAAAGACTGCCCGATTTCGGTGGCAGACAGTGTTTGTGTAATTCTGCTCAATAATGCTAATGGCACATTGCTGATTGACTTTCTTATAGCAGTGGTCGCCCACTTTACATCGAGTCCTGCTCTACATTTTGAATATACTGTTTAACTCTGAAATGTGTCAGATTAAAGAAGTAACACAGTTTGCAAACTGAAGCTATAATATAAGCAAATATATGTTTTCTCCACTGCAAAAATAACCTCTGACGTTGCAACTCAAGACAAACTCTCAGAACAACTCATTCATCGTGCAGCAGGGCGAACGCACTCACGACGTCGTCAGTCTCTGTCGTACACCGAAAGGTCACGTCTTTTTCCTCATCATTTACCCCTAATGCAGCCGGAGCGGTGGAGGGGTCAGGTGTCGTGTGGTCAGGATCGGTGGGCAGGGAAGCGTGTGGCCGGTAATCAGCATCATGCATTAGTGTCGAATCTAATGACCCATTTACTCGATGCGGCAGAAAGACCTGCCCGGGAGATTTTACTACGTCCCCAAAGGTCTCCGCTAATGGGCACCTGGGAGCCGGAGTCCAGGGAAAGATATTGTTTTTGTACGCTAGCAATTCAACCTGCAAAAAAAAGTTGGTTCTCAGGACACGTATGCAGACGGCTGTGGTATCGCGTGAGATCGGTCACAGTGAATAATAGTCATAGGGTCAAGTATTGATTTAATTTGGAGCGCTTCCCTGAGGGAACGGCTTGCTTTATTATTGCTATGTAATAAAGTCATTATGTACATGGGTTTGACAGGCATACTGCAACGCTGATGGGTATCATGCTAAGTCGATGAAGGCTTAATAATGGATCATCAATGATTTTTATGACATGTCATAGATCAGATCTGAAAACAGTCACCCTGCTCTAACTAGAAGTGCCAGTGTACGCATGAAATCCATGTGTAGTATCTTCCTTAACCACTCGCTCACATAGACAAAGCTGCATTAGTGGAAAGTTATATTGAAGTAACCTTTACATGAGCACTGATATTTCATGTGCGCTGCATTACCTCCACATGTAACCTGCTTGTTAACGCAGTCGCACCAAAACCTCTTCCATCAGGCGGCGTCTATTAGCCCGAGTGCAGTATCAGTCAAACACACTCTAAAAAGGACAAAAAGAAGTATCCATCTAAACATAACCTTTCCAGCTTTGATATTTATGATAAAAGCCATTAGGCTTGGACCGAGGATTTCTTGAGCAAGGGCTGTAAGTTCAATGCTGAAGATGAGGTGTTTCTCAGAGCTTTTGTCCTACTGCTACAGGATGTGAGGACCATCGCAGATACCATAAGCAGTGGCACGTCTTTGTGAAGTTCTACTCTGAATTGAAGCAAATCATGAAGAATTTCAAATGTTAAAGTTATTGACTATAAACGCAACAAATACATGGTTCATACTGAGTTATTGGGGATTGTTTAAAAATATATATAAAAAAAAAAAGCTTTTATGACAGTGGTCTTGACTTTATCAGCGTGAATGGATCGTCACACAAAACGTTTTTGGTTACTGCTGCCATAGTAGAAATTATATTTACAGCCATATCTGTCACCCATTATCAATTTAATCAGCAACCAAACATGTTTGATCATATGGGTAATAGTTACAGAAAATAATATTTGGCTGGTCATTTCATCTCAACATGGCAGCCCCCACACTAAAATAAATAAACAAATACATACATCAATAAATAAATAAATAAAAAGGTGTAGAAACACACTGAAATAATTGAATTAAATATGAAAATTTAAAGTAGAAAGGGTGAAGTAGCATTTTCTTGTAAAGCATATTCTAAACGCCTTTGTTTAATTTACATCTTTGAAAAATATTTTTTTCAGAGTGAATAATGCGACCGGTTCTCTATAAAATAGAAAGCTCTTATTAGGCTAAACATGACTGTAGTCTCTGGCATGCAGAGTACATAATTTTAAAAGCAAAGTATTATTAATTTATGTATAGTTAGCATACAACATTTTAATGTCATTTTAATAATAATAAAAAAGCTTACTTGAAATATAATTATACAAATACAGTATATATA
>NW_015509173.1:0-1141 GCF_001515645.1 Sinocyclocheilus grahami | reverse complement strand
ATATAAACCCAAAATCTGAATAAATTCAAAATAATGCAAGTCTATTGGATTGATTGATTGATTGATCTACATTTATATCTCATATTAGCTCTTTTAACAAGGTACACGCAATAAAATAATAGCATGTTTTGCGGAAAATCTGAATCATTTCTCAGTGGAGCATTCCAGTGCGTGGAACACTGTGTAAATCACAGCAACGTGGGAGAGGAAGATGTATTGCAGGTTAATGCTCTGAGTTAGATTGATCTGGCAAAGGGCATTACTTGTCTTTTCTAATCACATTAGCCGGCCATTACTCATGTGTCCATTAATTCATTACTTCATTTGTCTCCATGAATATTTAACAATGTCTTGACATCTTTATGGACTGCTTGTTCTGCCAGGCGATTAAAAAGAGCACTGTCCCTCAATAGCCACATGCTCGCTATCAAGTGATAATTCGCCTCTTGAATTTATGGTTCGGTGAAGTAATGTGGGGCTGACAGCTGCTTGTTTTTTTTCTTTCTTTAATTCAGCCCAAATCCAGCAACTAAATTTAACACAAAAATGTGTTTCGCCAATTTTCCCACTGGTTAAAACAGCACTAAAAGGAATAATCTCGCATTTTCTTTGTACTGACAGGATGGGAAGGTGAGGATGTAGCACTGTCTTTGTCTGACACATTTGATTGGTTTCAACACCATCTATTTTGCAAAAATAATCAGACTGCTGCCTCCACCACCATCGCCTGCTCTTGACTCGAGGATACAGATGAAGCTTGGTAGCTAACTAGTGCCACAGAACCACAAACCCATAAACACTCACCAGGGTGGCGAAACCCATGAGACCCAACAACATTGAAGCCTTATTTGCATGAAACCTTCAGCCAAACAAAAGTAGAATTTGACCACCTGAGGTTACTGTTCTTTCTTGCTTGCTTTCATCTTCACATTCATTATGGTTTGCAGTATCTTCTATCACATGAAAGGATTTACAGATTTTGGAAACACTACCAGCATGGCTAGATGTTCTTGGACATCCAAGACTTTCTTTGGTCAACCAGTTTGACCAGAAACACCATGCTAGTGAACAGCAAATCTATGATAGACCAGCACCAAACCAACATAAATTCATGCCAGTCTTTTTTTAGCCGAGACTACTT
>NW_015509172.1:16009-16400 GCF_001515645.1 Sinocyclocheilus grahami | reverse complement strand
TAAAGACACCCAGATCATCAATAACAATAGCTTCTAAATAGTTGTAAGTGGGACTAGTGACAGAGTACGTTTTGCAAATCACTGTAGTTTTATTCGTAACGTTTCTGTCAAACTCCAGAAAATTAACAGAACAGACAGTTAAGCAGCTCAGTTTGAAAGACTCCTTTACTTATTTTTACGCCTGTTTCATTAGCCCCGCCCATTTTATGCAAATGATGATGAAGGGCCGTCATATAATTTTTTATATTACTCCTTAAGGTTGTTTTGATGTTATTCTTTATTTTTGAGACGTTTAATCGTGTGGCGTGCACTATGTCTTCACTTTGTTATATTCCTTTATAAATTGTATACTTTGTTGTTACCCATACCTGAGTTCAACACTTATTCAGTT
>NW_015509172.1:13242-14596 GCF_001515645.1 Sinocyclocheilus grahami | reverse complement strand
AGGTATGTATCATTACCATGGAAACAAACCTCATGACTTTCTGTTAATCACTATGGCAATGCCACGTCTGATTGCCCCTGCGAAGCGTCTTCTTGAGCAGGGTTTTAAATTTGCAAGCTTCGCCACCCAAAGCTACCAGGCTTATGAAGCCAACATTGACTTTGAGATCAGGTGTGTGTTTTGTGTGTACTTGGAAGTTTCTGAAACTGGTGGTGTGTGGTGGACATTGTTTGCTTGACCCGACAAAGCATCTGAGATATGCTGTATGTACATGTGATGGCAGGTTCATGGTGGACAGTGATGTGGTCGGTTGCTGCTGGATTGAGCTTCCTAAAGGGAAGTACAGGCTGAGGGAGGAGAGAAGTGAAGGACAGACAGGCTCAAAATATCCCGGAAAGGTCAAAACAACAAAACAAAAAACTGTGATGTATTAAACTGCCACACTTATCTGGTGTGTCTTTAATCTACTGTATATCTCTCTCTCAGGTGTCCCTGTGTCAGTACGAGGTGGATGTGGCATGGAATGACTTGGTCAGTCATCCAGCTGAAGGAGAATGGCAGAGGATCGCTCCACTCAGAGTACTGAGCTTTGATATTGAGTGTGCTGGCAGAAAAGGTGTGTGTGTGTGTGTATTTTTAACTTGTTTAGGCTGTTTTAGTTTAGCTTATTCTGGTTTCAGTGGCAGCCCATAAAACCACATGGAGGAAAGTTGTGTAAAAAGTTGTGAATCTGACACACTGATTGTGTTTGACCTCAATATTTCTGGTGGAAATTTTAGTATCACTATCATCACTATTTGTGACCCTGGACCACAAAATCAGTCTTAAAGGGGTCCTATTATGCTCTTTTACAAAGTCTTGATTTTGTTTTGGGGGTGTACTAGAACATGCTCTCATGCTTGGTGGTTCGAAAAACGCATTCTTTTTCACATAATTTACATTATTACAATAGCTCTCTCCCCAGGCAGGCACAAACGGCTCGATTAGTTCCGGCTTTGATGAAGGTCCGCCTTCCGAAAAACAAAATGTGTTGTGATTGGTTAGCTTTCCCAGTGCGTTGTGATTGGTGAACAGCTTAGACGGTGTTTCAGTACTGCCACGCCCCTTGCTCCGTTTGCAACCACTGTTTCCGGACATCATCCGCTTTCGGAAGCCCGAACAAAGACGTTTGGGCACGGAGGTGAAAGAACAGCGTTTCAGGCAGTCGCGCACCGGACGAGAAGCGCAGCGTCACGCCACGGCTTTAAAATTCAAATACATTATTTTCTATGAGTGTAGGCACACCGGCGGCGCCGTTCGGCGTCTGTCTGCGGCGCCCAGCTACGTCGTGTTATACTTGTAAGAATTGTTCTAG
>NW_015509172.1:4474-8972 GCF_001515645.1 Sinocyclocheilus grahami | reverse complement strand
ACCTTTACTAATATTTTTTGTACTGTGATATGTTGTAAAAATGCAATAATTAGGTGGGAAAGTTGAAACATTTAGATTTTGCAGATGATTTGCTTTGTAGATGATTCACCAGAGTGGAAACTGTGTGTGTGTTTACAGGTATTACAGTGTTCCTATAACAACTCTGGATTTCTCCTCACTGTATCCCTCCATCATGATGGCCCATAATTTATGTTACACTACACTCCTGCAGAAAAGCCAGGTGGAGAAACTCAGGTGAGAGGAGTGTGTGTGTGTTATGTACTGTAAAGCGTTAAAATGATAGTTTCTTCAAATTGCCTTGATTTTTTTTTTTTATTGTGATCTACTTCATTTTGTGAATTAATAAAGCTTTGTATTTGTGTGTGTGTGTGTGTGTGTGTGTGTGTGCACGTTTTTAGTCTTTCTCCAGAAGATTTCATCAAGACCCCCACAGGTGATCTGTTTGTGAAGAGCTCTGTGAGGAAGGGCCTTCTCCCTGAGATCCTAGAAAACCTGCTGAGTGCCAGGAAAAGGTGATTTCAACCATTAATAGAAATAAAGTTTGTTAAACTATTCACAACTGATGATAAATAGTTAAGTGTAATTAAAAATGTATTATTTTGCCCCAAATTAGTTTGTGTTCTGTATTTTTCTGTTATTCAAATCTTGGTCTCTTTTGATGTGCCTCTAGAGCAAAGGCAGAGCTGAAGAAAGAGACAGACCCCTTTAAAAAGCAGGTGCTGGATGGAAGGCAGTTGGCTTTGAAGATCAGTGCAAACTCCGTGTACGGGTTCACTGGGGCTCAGGTGGGCAAACTGCCCTGTCTGGAGATCTCACAGGTCAGTTTCAGCACTCACACATGGATGAATACCATCAGATGGTTTTAAACAGAGATGCTTTAAGAGATGCAGGTTTTTCTCTTTCATCTGTAGAGCGTCACAGGCTTTGGTAGGCAGATGATTGAACAGACCAAACAGCATGTGGAATCAAAATACACGATCTCTAATGGTTACCAGGCAGATGCAAAGGTATTTAATCACATAAACCTGTTTTTACCTTTGTTTCAATGCACTAAAAAAACATGCAATGATGCAAGTCAAATGTGTTTCAGGTCATCTACGGAGACACAGACTCTGTGATGGTGAAACTAGGTGTGGCCACAGTGCAGGAAGCAATGAATCTGGGAAAGGAGGCAGCTGATTGGGTCTCCTCCTACTTTGTTCCACCAATCAAATTAGAGTTTGAAAAGGTACAGAAAACACTCCCAAGATTTCACAACAGAAGCCATCAAATATTATTCGTAACAAGCTTAATAATCTCTTTCACACTTTTTCAGGTGTATTACCCATATCTGTTGATCAATAAGAAGCGGTACGCCGGGTTGTATTTCTCTTCTAATGCTGAACATCATGATAAGATGGATTGCAAAGGAATTGAGACGGTCAGACGAGACAACTGCCCTCTAGTGGCCAACCTTATCAACACATGCCTCCAAAACATCCTCATTGACAGGTACAAACATTGCCACACTCAGAAAACTCCCATGTGCTCAGATACGCAACCGTGACGCTCAGATACGCAACAGTGACGCACAAACTAGCAAGTGTAAGAGTGAAGACATGACCCTACAAGCCTTAATAAAAGACATTTTTGAGTATGTTCTGGTTGCAACACACTTTGCATATACCAACACGCACATTAATTCACATGGCATGACGATGTGTTTTGTGTTTCAGAGACCCTGATGGGGCAGTAGCTCATGCTAAAGAGGTGATCTCTGACCTTCTGTGCAACCGCATTGACATCAGTCAGCTGGTCATAACTAAAGAGCTCACACGCACCGCACAGGAGTATGCCGGCAAACAGGCCCACGTCGAGCTAGCTGAGAGGTGTGTTTGGTTTTATTATCTTAACTGTGAGTTTGTACCTACAAAATTCTCCATTCTGACACTGAAATATGCCATTTGTGTGATTCAGGCAAATCTGAGTTATTTTTATTTGTGAGTATCTGAAGAGGACTGTGTATAGAAAAGTTTAGATGGCAGTCCTCTGTATGATGCCTGAAAAAAGGGATGTTTATAAGTGCAGCTGCTTTGTGCACAAGGATATTCATGGTAACCTCTGTAATTTTGTTTTTCCGTTAGCGCCACCTACTGTCAGAGTACATTTTCATTTAGACGGTCTGTTGTTTTTGTTCAGAACAGGGTTTGTTAACTAAAACTAAAACCAATTAAGAAAACACTTAAAATACTTAAAATAAAACGAGCATTAACTGAAATTAAATGAAATATTTTTTTAAAAGTACATTTAGTTTTATTTCAGCTAGCTGCCAAGGCGACATCTCACTTTTTAGTTGAACTAGAAGTACTAGAATAACTAAAACTAATTTAATAAATACAAACTATATTTATATTTAAATAAAAAACGAATAAAAATGGTACAAAAGCAAATTACTAAAATTGTCAAATTAAAGTGATAACAGAAAATATATATAAAAAATCTAAATATTAACAAAAACTATAATATATCAATAATTCTAAAATAACACTGGTTTGTTTTTGTTGAAATTTTTATTAGTTAAACTCTGAAGTTGTTTAAAGTTTTTCTGGTCGTTTTACAGTTTAGGATGTTATCGTAGACATTGGTGTTTTTTCAAACGAATGTTGCCTCCTAGACAACATGTTGTTCTATTCTAATATGAAAATATTCCGAAATTATTTCATCTGCTTATTCCAAGAAATTTTTTGAGGAAAAATCCAGAGTTTGCAGGTATGGACTTAGCATTTAATCGCTTTCTGCAATCGTGGGTTTCAGGATGCGGAAGCGTGATGCAGGTAGCGCTCCAAACCTCGGAGACCGAGTCCCGTACGTCATCATCAAAGCAGCAAAGGGAGTGGCAGCATATATGAAATCAGAGGTCAGTGTTGTCTATCTGTTTGTATGTATGTGGCAGATTTTCCTGTACTGTAGTTGTTTATGTTGAGTTCTATCTCTCAGGACCCCATCTATGTGCTGGAGAACAACATCCCTATAGACACACAGTACTATCTGGAGCAGCAGCTGTCCAAACCTTTACTGCGCATCTTTGAACCCATACTGGGCGAGAGCAAAGCTGAGAGTGTGTTGCTGAGTGAGTATCGTCTATTAAGCTTGCAAACATAGCATGTTTAAAGATGGCATGAAATGAAAATGATCTGTATTGTAATTGCATGTTATAGATCTTATTTTGAATGATTCTGTCATATAGGAATTTTATATAGGAATTTCATAAATGTTTTATTTTGGAATTTTTTATAATGTTTCAGATGTCTTGTGAAACGATAGACTTTCTCTGTTGACGTTTGGCAGTAGCCTAATAATATTGATTTAAGTTCCACAAACCTTAAGTACACCAAACAGTTCTGGCTTCATTTCGAGTTAGACATCACTGAAAGTAATGACTTGCAGTTTCATGAAAGGTGAAAGATAAAAAAAAAGGTCCATGAATGAAACGCAGCTCACACTTTCAAAGCAAGCAGCTTTCTGTGACCCACTTGAACCCGCTGCTAAATCTGTCTGGGAAAATGTTTGGCCTTCATACGAAACTCTCAATCACATGGATTCCTATTGAAAGGACTGGATTTTGCCTGCACAAATTCACAGAACAACAGTACTCAGAACTCACTTTAAGTGAGTCGGACACTAATTCAGTTACCGCTCTGGCCAATTCAGCGAGTTTATTTAGTGAAGGATTTTTCAGTCTGATTTAAACTCTTTAGACTCTTCTGAGTCTTTATGAATGATTAATTGAAACAGCCAGCTCATAAGAGTATTTATTTGTGAAACTACACTGTTTCTTCATATGTTTTTGAGTGCAGCCAGCAAGAACTTCAGAATAGAAAGACATTTTTATTGTTTTGTTATATAAACCCTGTTTATCTCATCAAATTCATTTCAAACTGCAAACTCTGATAAAATCGGATTTCTTTCAGAAATGAATCCGCTAATGCATCTGCTTTTGTGTGTTGTTTCAGAGGGCGATCACACACGCTGTAAGACGGTCTTGACGTCTAGAGTTGGTGGTCTCATGGCTTTCGCTCAGAAACGAAGCACTTGCATTGGCTGCCGAGCTGTGCTCAAAACCGATGGTATGTATTTGGTGTGTGTGGGTGGGTCTCAGTAGTACCACAACAAATCACAAAACTGATGTATTTCTGATGGTTTACCTCTCTACAGTGGCTATATGCGACTTCTGCAAAAAGAGAGAGTCGGAGCTTTATCAGAAAGAGGTGTGTTTTTATATGTACAAATCTTGGCAAACTTGTCTTCATAAGTGGGGCTGAAGATTGTTTGTCTGTCTTTTAGATCGCTCATCTGTCAACTCTAGAGGAGAAATTCTCTCGTCTGTGGACTCAGTGTCAGCGCTGTCAAGGTTCACTGCATGAAGACGTGCTGTGTACCAGGTATTTACACACATGTGCACACTAGGCCTGGACAATATATCAAATATTCACTACAT
>NW_015509172.1:0-637 GCF_001515645.1 Sinocyclocheilus grahami | reverse complement strand
GTCTCCTTGTATCTTCGGATCTCCCGCACGAGAGAGTAAAACGCCTCTTCAACTCCCTGCAGACAGAAAAAGACAAGATAGATTTAGAACAAATGGTGCTTTTTAGCAACATGCTGAAGAAAAATCACAAAAGTTTGTTTAAGTTTGGATTATGAAATTACAAACATGATACTTTTACTCTGATTAAAGTAAAAATAAACAAAGGCACACTTGTGCGGTCATCACCATCATTGTGTCTTCAGGTTTGCTGGCATGTTTCTGGTGGGCTGGGTTTTGGAGAGGGCATGTGTGACTGAAGTCTGGTACACTGTTTTATAATCTCAAAACTTATCAAACTGCTCTGTAATATTCAGCTTGATGTTTCTCAACCACTTGGTTTGATATTTCATCATCTAATGCAGCCACATTCATACATTGTTAGGAAACATTCACACAGCACACGTGCTGCCATTCTGTTGTTTGTTTGTTTTTTTCAAAATTTGCTTGATGAAAAAATCTTTGATTGTTGCACATGCATCTCACATCTTTTGCAGAGTCTGACACATGACACAGTGTTCTAAAATCACAGCACTCGGGTAAGTAGTTCAACTTAAAAAAAAAATATATATATAGAGAGAGAGAGAGAGAGAGAGAGAGA
>NW_015509171.1:15220-16407 GCF_001515645.1 Sinocyclocheilus grahami | reverse complement strand
CACACACACACACACAGACACACACACACTCAAAACGGGGGTTGTGATGACAGAAAGGTCACAAGCCAAGGTCAGAGTAGAAGAGAACACAGATGGATGAAGTCAAAGGGAGGATTGGGTTTCACTACCGCTAATGGTACAGCATTGGATTGTAAAACATACAGATGCATTCACCTGATTTCATTTCATATCCATTATTTAATTATGTGATCTGATTACGGGCCAAAAATCCATACTGAAGCAATAAGATACGAGAGCCTGTGCTATATCACAAATACATTGACAGGCATACTGAACAAACAATTCTTAGTTAAACATATTATTAGCCCGAGCTCTAATATAAATGAAACGCTATTGGCTATTTAAAAAGGGGGCGGGGCGGGGCGGGGCTGCTCAATATGTCCCGAACGCTGCACGTTTCAAGGCGCTTCAGTGGATCTTTAAGTAGTTAGACATAAAATGTTTATATATTTCCTCCATTGATATTTTCTAGCGTGCCTTACTATAAAAATGCTTTATTGACCAATCAGAACTATCTGTTTTAAAGAAATACTACAACATGGTTACCAAATATGATTAAACGAATATAATTATAATCAAGAACATCTCTTGAGACCATGGTCATAGCCAGCTATGAGGTACATTTTTCATGTTCAAAAATAACATTTGTTCTCTGAATGACTAATTTGCTGTTTAAAACTTGTCTGCATGAATACGTTTAGACAGTTTGCAATAATGTTTAGCGTCCGTGATATGAAAACGATCGCTGCGAGACGCTGGCGGAGCGAATGAGGCTTGAGAGAGTTGTGAGTGAGGGCGCGGGCGCCAGATCCAGCCATTATAAGCGTCTTTGAACTCGTATTTTCCACTTCATTTGACACTTTAGAAAGTTTATAAAGAGGGAAGTTGCAGTTTAGGGTTAGCAATGTCTTCTCTTATTTTTCGGTTTTTATTTTTCATAGCAATTATCTGGCAACACTGACAGGTTATTGCTGACAGGACACCACATTCAGTAAGGCAAACGCAAAAAATAACATGATATTATCTGTCAGAAACGTTATCAACGCTATCAAAAACAGTAGGAAAGTAGAATGTAAAGTTTTTGACACTTACACAGCAATTAAATGAAAAAGTATTTCCATTTAAAATGTATATTCAATGCAGTTAGTTGAATTTAACGGCTACTT
>NW_015509171.1:5982-8676 GCF_001515645.1 Sinocyclocheilus grahami | reverse complement strand
AATGAGAAAGAAAGAACACCCCCCAAATAATTTTGATATTATTGTCGCTCTCTGTGTTGTTAGAATGAGGAAAAGTTTTGAAAGTCACAGTATTTAGGCTGGTCTGCCTCAGTGCTCTAACGGCGCCCGTCAGTGCCCAATCAAATCAAAGAAGGCGGTGCTTTACTTTTGACAAAAACCAAGCGTAAATTCCAGCGTGGTGCTTCAGTTTTAATGGTGAAAGAGTGCGAGGTAGATAAACATTTAATGTTTAAAAACTATTTTTAATTAAAAACTTTACAACCAACAATAATATCCAGTGCTGCATTCAAAAAATATATTTTTTTGTCAAATTTCACATTTTGGAATTAAACAGCATTTATAATTTACGTGATTCGTGTAATGCAATTCGCAATCGAATGTGCTAAATCGAATGTGAAACTAATATGCCATTTTTAGCATATTTGTCACATGATTAAAGGTCTCTGCACACGGAGTCCAAAATTTCAGTTTTTCCATATTCGAAAATCCTAAAAATTTGTCACGCACAGAAACCTTGCACATTGAGTCTGATGCGTATTAATTAATCCGTTGCGAAAAAATTCACAAAACAGCACTAAATGGAGTCTTCAAGACTTCCACATTACTTTTAACTCATTGTCAAATTGTGTGAGTGGTGCTAAAAACACCAGTTCTATTTGAAACAGATAAATGTGAACTTGTCAGTGTTTTATAACACTGGTTGTTGCATGTGCCGAGGCAATCTGGAAATGAAATGTCTAGTGAGAGGTGCTAAAAGGTTAAAGCTCTATCACGTTTGAAAATAACGTCGCACATACACTAAACTCTATTGATAGTGTTAACAAAAGCAAACATGAAATAAAAACACATTTGCTGAAGCAACCCTGCCATTTTTGCTTGGTACTACAAGTCTTTGAGCTCTTTTATCGTGACTTGTGTTGCACGTGACTCATGCTTGAGCGCTTGTGTCGCAAGTGCAATGCTGTACCGGGTGCGCTACTGAGCAAGTTTACTTCATCAGAAAAGTCATTCATATGGAGCTGCTTATGTGATGCAAACGTCAAAGACATCAAAAAATCATGCACTATGGAAAAAATGTTTTGAGGACATAAGATAATTCTATAGACACTAGTGGCTAATTCAGCTTGTAGTGAATTGCATACATAGATATGTTTTTGGATAATTCCTATAAATAAAAAGGACATTATTATCAAAAATAATAATAATAATAATAAATTGGTTCAAGACATGGTTACGGGCTTGGGTCACTTCCGAACTTTAGTGAGAGCTATGTAAATTGAAAGTGCACATTTTCTGATGTCAAATATTTGAGTGAATTTTGAGTATGTGTAAGATAAGCGCTCATTTAAATTCAATAATATGTACATTGCATATGCTATCATTAAATTTCATCAGCCACCATGCTCTCTAGATATAAGTACTGGCACTGGCATCAGTCAAATCCATCTACAGGATATAGAACTACATTTACTATATACAGTAGAACTATGTACAAAGAGAATTAACGTAAACACATATGTATGTTAGCCAGTGGAAGCTTTATTAGCAGTATTAGCTGTGGGGCTGTGGGGAAAGATCCAACATACTGTTAATCCCACAGCTCTGTTTTGTAAGCAAATCATTATCAAGACTATTAATGGCACACTGCAGAATTCTCCCTTCCTCCCTCTCTTTCTCTGTCCTTCTGCTCCCACTCAGTCTCTCTTTTCAGTCCATTTCTCCCACCTTCTCCATTTCTCTCCGTCTGTTTTCGGAGAACCTTTTTAGTACTCGTCTTATAAAGGCTTCTTTTTTTTCTCCCTCTTTCTCAGTAGCAAACCCTTGTGTGCTGCCTACGGAGGCTTTTTAAGGCACCACTAATGCGTTCCCGAGAGAAAGCTGAACCGAAAGGTATCCTAATGATGCTGACTCGCAAGAGAACTTGTTTTAGCCAAATTGTAAAGCAGCAATGAATGTATCCTTCGCAGGGAAGCCAATCCCATAATGCACTGCAATAAGCTATAAAAATAGATAGACTCCCCTACGCTATGTCCAGCGTTTCGAATCAGGCACTTATAATTTAGAATACATGATTTGGAGCACTATACATTCCATACACTGTCTGTGTAGAGTGTTCCAAATCAAACACTTATAATTTAGAACACTCCACATGTTTTGAAGCACTATACATGGACTATGCTGTCTATACAGAGCGTTCCAAATAAGGAACCTATAATTTAGAACACTCTACATGCACTACTCTGACTGTGAGGATGCTGCCTTATAAGGAAGCCGTCTATGTAGGCAGCACGCAGCGAGACAGCTCAGTAGGTTTTGGAATAGAGCTCCTATGTTTCTTTTCGAAAAACTCTACTTGAGCTAAACGTGACTGAAAGCATTGGATGCCAGCCTCCTACTGATTTTGTTAACACATTGCCTGGGCAACTTCAGCTGTACAACAGCAATGCTGAACATTACAGACCCAGAGATTTCCAAAAGGTAAAAGAGGGGGCAGAAAAGGAGAGGAGATTTCGAAATGAATCCTTGTTCTGGCCACTTTGTGCTGAGAACATACGAAATCTGAACATTTAGTACTATGCGAATTATGTCTGACAGAACAAAAGGTGCTACTGCGAAACCACCAAGTTTCTAAAAAAGAATATTGATCATAGTCTCAATATAGCTGGAAAAAAA
>NW_015509171.1:859-3510 GCF_001515645.1 Sinocyclocheilus grahami | reverse complement strand
ATTTTTCACGACCCCCACCAACCATTAAACTTCAACTCTGTCGTGACCTTGGAAACTGATAATATTGCAATAAACATCTAAATTTAGCAAAGGTGACTCATTTAAAGATGCAATTTGCGCCACAATAGAGCAGCCTCTTGAGACTTTACAACCAGTATGAGAAGCTAACAGACCCATCCAACCCCACACGCAAATAAACAACCGCAAACCGAAGCTGCCTGGGTGCAATTCAGCTAACAAATCACGTAGCAGCCCTCGAAATGGTGGACATCGAGGGGTCAAAGACTCTGAAGAAAAAAATGAAGAAAAGTCCATCAAGCTGAGAACATTGCAGCACACTCCACCTCCCACAGGTCCTCCAACCAGCATCATTAGTTTCAGTAATTTTCTGCAGCATAAACACTCATTCAAACCAGTGTACAGCCTAAATCATACCCGTCTAGACAACATCACATCTTTCAGATTAAAACAATCCAACACTGACACTTCCAACACATAGATACAGCAGAGTGCAGCTCATAGCACCGACATCAGCTGCTAACTCCTACGGCACCCATTCATTTCTTTAGATACCAGCGTCTCAAGCAGTTTAGCACAGGTAGAGAGTGATTACGTGTGTGTTTATGTGCGTGTAGGAGGAGAGAGACTGAGAAACGGCAGAAAGCGAGAGAGGTTAGGTAAGGAGATAAGTGGAGGGTGGGGTTCGGTAGCTCACCATGCTCAACCCAAATCCCGCATTGGGCTGGCAGGCGGGTGTAGATCTGTCCTCCCTTTCCGTCCCCCGACACGCACAGCCCCTGCAAGCGTCTCAACGATGGCCAGCTCATCCACACGCGTCCGGTCACACAGCAGCGGGTATCTCCTCCAGAAGGTCCAATGGAAGAATGAGGGTCGGAACGGGAAAGCGGCTTAGTGGACAGGCATCAGGGAAGAAACATTCCTTGGGTTTTGGTGGACGAAAAAAAAACGTAAAAACGGAATCGTTCCCCACACACTTTCCAGAAGAACCTAGCACGCGGAGAATCCCTTCGACAGGACTGGAGAGAGCGGCGGTCGACGCGAGCCGAGGGAGGGGGAGAGAGAGAGAGAGCGAGAGAGAGAGTTTCTAACGCTACAGTCCATGAATGGTGCAGTGCTGCTGTTGTCATGGTAACCACTGGGGAGGAGGCCGGTAAAGTGGTGAGGGGGAGTGAGAGAGAGAGCGAGCGAGAGAGAAGGTGCTTTGCCGAGGGACACTGGAGCTCTGGAATGAGTATGAAGAGACTGGAGAAACTGGAGGCTTTGGGTGTGAGGCTTCAGCTGGCATGACCTCATGTTACCCTTGAAAATGCCATCAAACCACCTATTCATCTACTAGTCCATTCATCAAATTATCAGACTATGTTTATCTCACACTGTCACCTTATCTGCCCCTGCTCCTTATTTTATAATTCATTCATTCATTCATTCATACAAATATGGGGTGACAGATCATTAATGCGCTCTTTGTGCTAATTTTTAACTGTTAATGGGATAGTACCAACTTGTATGCATCTGGGGGTTTTTCTTCAATAAAATGTAAGTCAGTGGGGTCCAATGTTGTTTTGGTTTTGACCACATTGACTTTCTCTGCATGGACAAAGTTGAAACATACTATAACTCTTTTGGTTATTTACAATTAAAAATTATAAATAATCAATTTGCATTTTCATTTCAGTTTTCGTTATTTTAGTACATCAAGTTAAACTAAAAAAAATTGGAAATGTTTCCTTGACAAACAGCTATATATAATAATATAATAATATAATATAATACATATAATTTCAATTAATATTTATTTTATTTCAAGTAACATGATTTATTTTTATTATGAAGTAATTTTTTGTTAACTATAATAACCCTGATATGCAAATTTTTAAAGCTGCTGGGTAAAAATTATCTGATGGGGCCACTGAAAATGTTGGCAGGGCCAGTAAAACAAATTCTTATTGTTGAGATCTGAAGTAAGCAGTAAGTAAATAAAAATAAATAGTTAGTCAGTTAGTTTTGGGTGAACCGTTCCTTTAACAGGCGACTTTTGTTTGGTGGTTTGACTTCTTCACTTCTCTCGATGAGTTATGAGTGTCTTAATGACGTGTAGAGATCATTAGTGACTCCTGCTGCTCTCACTAATGTGCTGTTTGAAATGTCCTTGTACTTGTTCTCTTGTTCTTTATCCAAACCTGACATTCAGAGCACTTGAGGAATGATCTGCTTTAAAAAGTGACATGTTTACTCACATATTTTTCCATTCTCTTGGTGAGCATTAATGGAACAGAGCAGGGGTTTTCAACGGGCGGTCGGTGCGACACTGCAGGGGTCTGCCAATTATTGTTTGAGCTCAAATTAATTTGCGTGAAAAACAAGCTTTATATAAAAACAAAGTATTAAGTTAACTTCAACCAAATATGAAGTTAAGAAGTGGTTCATTATCTGTCCCGCATTCAAATGTGCTAGGTTAAAAAAAAGTTTGGGATCGGTAAGATTTATTTGATCAAAAATACAGTAAAAACAATAATATTCTGAAATGATTTTACAACTTCAAATATCTATTTTCTAAATTAATATATTATATATTATATTAGTAAAATGTAATTGATAGCTGTGATCAAAGCTGTATTTTCAGCATCATT